>NC_074705.1:8553905-8556405 GCF_029448725.1 Salvelinus fontinalis
GGCCAGTGCCTTATCCATTAGGCCACTGGGGCACTGTTTTCTCAGTATGACCTATACGAACTGATAGAAGAGGTAAAAAAATATATAATTGCAGGCACTGACAAATGCACATGAAATTACGATTTTTTTTATTTTTGTTCGTACTCCATTGCTAAAAAAAACAGGTTAGCAGAGGATGGTTTCGATCCATCGACCTCTGGGTTATGGGCCCAGCACGCTTCCTCTTCGCCACTCTGCTTCCAACCAGCCCAGATGGGACTTGAACCCACAATCCCTGGCTTAGGAGGCCAGTGCCTTATCCATTAGGCCACTGGGGCACTGTGTTCTCAGTATGACCTATACGAACTGATAGAAGAGGTAAAAAAATATATAATGGCAGGCACTGACAAATGCCCATGAAATTACGAATTTTTTATTTTTGTTCGTACTCCATTGCTAAAAAAACAGGTTAGCAGATGATGGTTTCGATCCATCGACCTCTGGGTTATGGGCCCAGCACGCTTCCGCTGCGCCACTCTGCTTCCAACCACCCAAGATTGGACCCACAAACCCTGACTTAGGAGTACAGTATCTTATCCATTAGGCCACTGGGGCACTGTGTTATCAGTATGACCTATATGAACTGATAGAAGAGGTAAAAACATAAATAATGGCAGGCACTGACAAATGCCCATGAAATTACGAATTTTTTATTTTTGTTCGTACTCCATTGCTAAAAAAACAGGTTAACAGACTATGGTTTCGATCCATCGACCTCTGGGTTATGGGCCCAGCACGCTTCCGCTGCGCCACTCTGCTTCCAACCACCCAAGATTGGACCCACAAACCCTGACTTAGGAGTACAGTATCTTATCCATTAGGCAACTGGGGCACTGTGTTCTCAGTGTGACCTATACGAACTGATAGAAGAGGTAAAAAAATATATAATGGCAGGCACTGACAAATGCCCATGAAATTACGAATTTTTTATTTTTGTTCGTACTCCATTGCTAAAAAAACAGGTTAGCAGATGATGGTTTCGATCCATCGACCTCTGGGTTATGGGCCCAGCACGCTTCCGCTGCGCCACTCTGCTTCCAACCACCCAAGATTGGACCCACAAACCCTGACTTAGGAGTACAGTATCTTATCCATTAGGCCACTGGGGCACTGTGTTATCAGTATGACCTATATGAACTGATAGAAGAGGTAAAAACATATATAATGGCAGGCACTGACAAATGCCCATGAAATTACGAATTTTTTATTTTTGTTCGTACTCCATTGCTAAAAAAACAGGTTAGCAGAGGTTGGTTTCGATCCATCGACCTCTGGGTTATGTGCCCAGCACGCTTCCGCTGCGCCACTCTGCTTTCAACCACCCCAGATGGGACTTGAACCCACAATCCCTGGCTTAGGAGGCCAGTGCCTTATCCTTTAGGCCACTGGGGCACTGTGTTCTCAGTATGACCTATACGAACTGATAGAAGAGGTAAAAAAATATATAATGGCAGGCACTGACAAATGCCCATGAAATTACGAATTTTTTATTTTTGTTCGTACTCCATTGCTAAAAAAACAGGTTAGCAGATGATGGTTTCGATCCATCGACCTCTGGGTTATGGGCCCAGCACGCTTCCGCTGCGCCACTCTGCTTCCAACCACCCAAGATTGGACCCACAAACCCTGACTTAGGAGTACAGTATCTTATCCATTAGGCCACTGGGGCACTGTGTTATCAGTATGACCTATATGAACTGATAGAAGAGGTAAAAACATATATAATGGCAGGCACTGACAAATGCCCATGAAATTACGAATTTTTTATTTTTGTTCGTACTCCATTGCTAAAAAAACAGGTTAGCAGACTATGGTTTCGATCCATCGACCTCTGGGTTATGGGCCCAGCACGCTTCCGCTGCGCCACTCTGCTTCCAACCACCCAAGATTTGACCCACAAACCCTGACTTAGGAGTACAGTATCTTATCCATTAGGCCACTGGGGCACTGTGTTCTCAGTGTGACCTATACGAACTGATAGAAGAGGTAAAAAAATATATAATGGCAGGCACTGACAAATGCCCATGAAATTACGAATGTTTTATTTTTGTTCATACTCCATTGCTAAAAAAACATGTTAGCAGAGGATGGTTTCGATCCATCGACCTCTTGGTTATGGGCCCAGCACGCTTCCGCTGCGCCTATACGAACTGATAGAAGAGGTAAAAAAATATATAATGGCAGGCACTGACAAATGCCCATGAAATTACGAATGTTTTATTTTTGTTCATACTCCATTGCTAAAAAAACATGTTAGCAGAGGATGGTTTCGATCCATCGACCTCTTGGTTATGGGCCCAGCACGCTTCCGCTGCGCCACTCTGCTTCCAACCACCCCAGATGGGACTTGAACACACAAACCCTGGCTTAGGAGGCCAGTGCCTTATCGAGTAGGCCACTGGGGCACTGTGTTCTCAGTATGACCTATACGAACTGATAGAAGAGGTAAAAAAATATATAA
>NC_074705.1:8566405-8568905 GCF_029448725.1 Salvelinus fontinalis
TAGCAGAGGATGGTTTCGATTCATCGACCTCTGGGTTATGGGCCCAGCACGCTTCCTCTTCGCCACTCTGCTTCCAACCACCCAAGATTGGACCCACAAACCCTGACTTAGGAGTACAGTATCTTATCCATTAGGCAACTGGGGAACTGTGTTCTCAGTGTGACCTATACGAACTGATAGAAGAGGTAAAAAAATATATAATGGCAGGCACTGACAAATGCCCATGAAATTACGAATTTTTTATTTTTGTTCGTACTCCATTGCTAAAAAAACAGGTTAGCAGATGATGGTTTCGATCCATCGACCTCTGGGTTATGGGCCAAGCACGCTTCCGGTGCGCCACTCTGCTTCCAACCACCCAAGATCGGACCCACAAAACCTGACTTAGGAGTACAGTATCTTATCCATTAGTTCACTGGGGCACTGTGTTATCAGTATGACCTATATGAACTGATAGAAGAGGTAAAAACATATATAATGGCAGGCACTGACAAATGCCCATGAAATTACGAATTTTATATTTTTGTTCGTACTCCATTGCTAAAAAAACAGGTTAGCAGAGGATGGTTTCGATCCATCAACCTGTGGGTTATGGGCCCAGCACGCTTCCGCTGCGCCACTCTGCTTCCAACCACCCAAGATTGGACCCACAAACCCTGACTTAGGAGTACAGTATCTTATCCATTAGGCAACTGGGGCACTTTGTTCTCAGTGTGACCTATACGAACTGATAGAAGAGGTAAAAAAATATATAATGGCAGACACTGACAAATGCCCATGAAATTACGCATTTTTTATTTTTGTTCATACTCCATTGCTAAAAAAATATGTTAGCAGAGGATGGTTTCGATCCATCGACCTCTGGGTTATGGGCCCAGCACGCTTCCGCTGCGCCACTCTGCTTCCAACCACCCAAGATTGGACCCACAAACCCTGACTTAGGAGTACAGTATCTTATCCATTAGGCAACTGGGGCACTGTGTTCTCAGTGTGACCTATACGAACTGATAGAAGAGGTAAAAAAATATATAATGGCAGGCACTGACAAATGCCCATGAAATTACGAATTTTTTATTTTTGTTCGTACTCCATTGCTAAAAAAACAGGTTAGCAGATGATGGTTTCGATCCATCGACCTCTGGGTTATGGGCCAAGCACGCTTCCGGTGCGCCACTCTGCTTCCAACCACCCAAGATCGGACCCACAAACCCTGACTTAGGAGTACAGTATCTTATCCATTAGTTCACTGGGGCACTGTGTTATCAGTATGACCTATATGAACTGATAGAAGAGGTAAAAACATATATAATGGCAGGCACTGACAAATGCCCATGAAATTACGAATTTTTTATTTTTGTTCGTACTCCATTGCTAAAAAAACAGGTTAGCAGACTATGGTTTCGATCCATCGACCTCTGGGTTATGGGCCCAGCACGCTTCCGCTGCGCCACTCTGCTTCCAACCACCCAAGATTTGACCCACAAACCCTGACTTAGGAGTACAGTATCTTATCCATTAGGCAACTGGGGCACTGTGTTCTCAGTGTGACCTATACGAACTGATAGAAGAGGTAAAAAAATATATAATGGCAGGCACTGACAAATGCCCATGAAATTACGAATTTTTTATTTTTGTTCGTACTCCATTGCTAAAAAAACAGGTTAGCAGATGATGGTTTCGATCCATCGACCTCTGGGTTATGGGCCCAGCACGCTTCCGCTGCGCCACTCTGCTTCCAACCACCCAAGATTGGACCCACAAACCCTGACTTAGGAGTACAGTATCTTATCCATTAGGCCACTGGGGCACTGTGTTATCAGTATGACCTATATGAACTGATAGAAGAGGTAAAAACATATATAATGGCAGGCACTGACAAATGCCCATGAAATTACGAATTTTTTATTTTTGTTCGTACTCCATTGCTAAAAAAACAGGTTAGCAGACTATGGTTTCGATCCATCGACCTCTGGGTTATGGGCCCAGCACGCTTCCGCTGCGCCACTCTGCTTCCAACCACCCAAGATTTGACCCACAAACCCTGACTTAGGAGTACAGTATCTTATCCATTAGGCAACTGGGGCACTGTGTTCTCAGTGTGACCTATACGAACTGATAGAAGAGGTAAAAAAATATATAATGGCAGGCACTGACAAATGCCCATGAAATTACGAATTTTTTATTTTTGTTCGTACTCCATTGCTAAAAAAACAGGTTAGCAGATGATGGTTTCGATCCATCGACCTCTGGGTTATGGGCCAAGCACGCTTCCGGTGCGCCACTCTGCTTCCAACCACCCAAGATCGGACCCACAAACCCTGACTTAGGAGTACAGTATCTTATCCATTAGTTCACTGGGGCACTGTGTTATCAGTATGACCTATATGAACTGATAGAAGAGGTAAAAACATATATAATGGCAGGCACTGACAAATGCCCATGAAATTACGAATTTTTTATTTTTGTTCGTACTCCATTGCTAAAAAAACAGGTTAGCAGA
>NC_074705.1:8571405-8603905 GCF_029448725.1 Salvelinus fontinalis
TGCTAAAAAAACAGGTTAGCAGAGGATGGTTTCGATCCATCGACCTCTGGGTTATGGGCCCAGCACGCTTCCGCTGCGCCACTCTGCTTCCAACCACCCAAGATTGGACCCACAAAGCCTGACTTAGGAGTACAGGATCTTATCCATTAGGCAACTGGGGCACTGTGTTATCAGCATGACCTATATGAACTGATAGAAGAGGTAAAAACATATATAATGGCAGGCACTGACAAATGCCCATGAAATTACGAAATTTTTATTTTTGTTCGTACTCCATTGCTAAAAAAACAGGTTAGCAGAGGATGGTTTCGATCCATCGACCTCTGGGTTATGGGCCCAGCACGCTTCCGCTGCGCCACTCTGCTTCCAACCACCCAAGATTGGACCCACAAACCCTGACTTAGGAGTACAGTATCTTATCCATTAGGCAACTGGGGCACTTTGTTCTCAGTGTGACCTATACGAACTGATAGAAGAGGTAAAAAAATATATAATGGCAGACACTGACAAATGCCCATGAAATTACGAATTTTTTATTTTTGTTCATACTCCATTGCTAAAAAAACATGTTAGCAGAGGATGGTTTCGATCCATCGACCTCTGGGTTATGGGCCCAGCACGCTTCCGCTGCGCCACTCTGCTTCCAACCACCCCAGATGGGACTTGAACCCACAATCCCTGGCTTAGAAGGCCAGTGCCTTATCCATTAGGCCACTGGGGCACTGTGTTCTCAGTATGACCTATACGAACTGATAGAAGAGGTAAAAAAATATATAATGGCAGGCACTGACAAATGCCCATGAAATTACGATTTTTTTTATTTTTGTTCGTACTCCATTGCTAAAAAAAACAGGTTAGCAGAGGATGGTTTCGATCCATCGACCTCTGGGTTATGGGCCCAGCACGCTTCCGCTGCGCCACTCTGCTTCCAACCACCCCAGATGGGACCCACAAACCCTGACTTAGGAGTACAGTATCTTATCCATTAGGCCACTGGGGCAATGTGTTATCAGTATGACCTATATGAACTGATAGAAGAGGTAAAAACATATATAATGGCAGGCACTGACAAATGCCCATGAAATTACGAATTTTTTATTTTTGTTCGTACTCCATTGCTAAAAAAACAGGTTAGCAGAGGATGGTTTCGATCCATCGACCTCTGGGTTATGGGCCCAGCACGCTTCCGCTGCGCCACTCTGCTTCCAACCAGCCAAGATTGGACCCACAAACCCTGACTTAGGAGTACAGGATCTTATCCATTAGGCAACTGGGGCACTGTGTTATCAGTATGACCTATATGAACTGATAGAAGAGGTAAAAACATATATAATGGCAGGCACTGACAAATGCCCATGAAATTACGAAATTTTTATTTTTGTTCGTACTCCATTGCTAAAAAAACAGGTTAGCAGAGGATGGTTTCGATCCAACGACCTCTGGGTTATGGGCCCAGCACGCTTCCGCTGCGCCACTCTGCTTCCAACCACCCAAGATTGGACCCACAAACCCTGACTTAGGAGTACAGTATCTTATCCATTAGGCAACTGGGGCACTTTGTTCTCAGTGTGACCTATACGAACTGATAGAAGAGGTAAAAAAATATATAATGGCAGACACTGACAAATGCCCATGAAATTACGAATTTTTTATTTTTGTTCATACTCCATTGCTAAAAAAATATGTTAGCAGAGGATGGTTTCGATCCATCGACCTCTGGGTTATGGGCCCAGCACGCTTCCGCTGCGCCACTCTGCTTCCAACCACCCCAGATGGGACTTGAACCCACAATCCCTGGCTTAGGAGGCCAGTGCCTTATCCATTAGGCCACTGGGGCACTGTGTTCTCAGTATGACCTATACGAACTGATAGAAGAGGTAAAAAAATATATAATGGCAGGCACTGACAAATGCCCATGAAATTACGAATTTTTTATTTTTGTTCGTACTCCATTGCTAAAAAAACAGGTTAGCAGATGATGGTTTCGATCCATCGACCTCTGGGTTATGGGCCCAGCACGCTTCCGCTGCGCCACTCTGCTTCCAACCACCCCAGATGGGACCCACAAACCCTGACTTAGGAGTACAGTATCTTATCCATTAGGCCACTGGGGCACTGTGTTATCAGTATGACCTATATGAACTGATAGAAGAGGTAAAAACATATATAATGGCAGGCACTGACAAATGCCCATGAAATTACGAATTTTTTATTTTTGTTCGTACTCCATTGCTAAAAAAACAGGTTAGCAGAGGATGGTTTCGATCCATCGACCTCTGGGTTATGGGCCCAGCACGCTTCCGCTGCGCCACTCTGCTTCCAACCACCCAAGATTGGACCCACAAACCCTGACTTAGGAGTACAGTATCTTATCCATTAGGCAACTGGGGCACTTTGTTCTCAGTGTGACCTATACGAACTGATAGAAGAGGTAAAAAAATATATAATGGCAGGCACTGACAAATGCCCATGAAATTACGAATTTTTTATTTTTGTTCGTACTCCATTGCTAAAAAACAGGTTAGCAGATGATGGTTTCGATCCATCGACCTCTGGGTTATGGGCCCAGCACGCTTCCGCTGCGCCACTCTGCTTCCAACCACCCCAGATGGGACTTGAACCCACAATCCCTGGCTTAGGAGGCCAGTGCCTTATCCATTAGGCCACTGGGGCACTGTGTTCTCAGTATGACCTATACGAACTGATAGAAGAGGTAAAAAAATATATAATGGCAGGCACTGACAAATGCCCATGAAATTACGATTTTTTTTATTTTTGTTCGTACTCCATTGCTAAAAAAAACAGGTTAGCAGAGGATGGTTTCGATCCATCGACCTCTGGGTTATGGGCCCAGCACGCTTCCGCTGCGCCACTCTGCTTCCAACCACCCCAGATGGGACTTGAACCCACAAACCCTGACTTAGGAGTACAGTATCTTATCCATTAGGCCACTGGGGCACTGTGTTCTCAGTGTGACCTATACGAACTGATAGAAGAGGTAAAAAAATATATAATGGCAGGCACTGACAAACGCCCATGAAATTACGAATTTTTTATTTTTGTTCATACTCCATTGCTAAAAAAACATGTTAGCAGAGGATGGTTTCGATCCATCGACCTCTGGGTTATGGGCCCAGCACGCTTCCGCTGCGCCACTCTGCTTCCAACCACCCCAGATGGGACTTGAACCCACAATCCCTGGCTTAGGAGGCCAGTGCCTTATCCAGTAGGCCACTGGGGCACTGTGTTCTCAGTATGACCTATACGAACTGATAGAAGAGGTAAAAAAATATATAATGGCAGGCACTGACAAATGCCCATGAAATTACGAATTTTTTTATTTTTGTTCGTACTCCATTGCTAAAAAAAACAGGTTAGCAGAGGATGGTTTCGATCCATCGACCTCTGGGTTATGGGCCCAGCACGCTTCCGCTGCGCCACTCTGCTTCCAACCACCCCAGATGGGACTTGAACCCACAAACCCTGGCTTAGGAGGCCAGTGCCTTATCCATTAGGCCACTGGGGCACTGTGTTCTCAATATGACCTATACGAACTGATAGAAGAGGTAAAAAAATATATAATTGCAGGCACTGACAAATGCACATGAAATTACGATTTTTTTTATTTTTGTTCGTACTCCATTGCTAAAAAAAACAGGTTAGCAGAGGATGGTTTCGATCCATCGACCTCTGGGTTATGGGGCCAGCACGCTTCCTCTTCGCCACTCTGCTTCCAACCACCCCAGATGGGACCCACAAACCCTGACTTAGGAGTACAGTATCTTATCCATTAGGCCACTGGGGCAATGTGTTATCAGTATGACCTATATGAACTGATAGAAGAGGTAAAAACATATATAATGGCAGGCACTGACAAATGCCCATGAAATTACGAATTTTTTATTTTTGTTCGTACTCCATTGCTAAAAAAACAGGTTAGCAGAGGATGGTTTCGATCCATCGACCTCTGGGTTATGGGCCCAGCACGCTTCCGCTGCGCCACTCTGCTTCCAACCACCCAAGATTGGACCCACAAACCCTGACTTAGGAGTACAGGATCTTATCCATTAGGCAACTGGGGCACTGTGTTATCAGTATGACCTATATGAACTGATAGAAGAGGTAAAAACATATATAATGGCAGGCACTGACAAATGCCCATGAAATTACGAAATTTTTATTTTTGTTCGTACTCCATTGCTAAAAAAACAGGTTAGCAGAGGATGGTTTCGATCCATCGACCTCTGGGTTATGGGCCCAGCACGCTTCCGCTGCGCCACTCTGCTTCCAACCACCCAAGATTGGACCCACAAACCCTGACTTAGGAGTACAGTATCTTATCCATTAGGCAACTGGGGCACTTTGTTCTCAGTGTGACCTATACGAACTGATAGAAGAGGTAAAAAAATATATAATGGCAGACACTGACAAATGCCCATGAAATTACGAATTTTTTATTTTTGTTCATACTCCATTGCTAAAAAAATATGTTAGCAGAGGAAGGTTTCGATCCATCGACCTCTGGGTTATGGGCCCAGCACGCTTCCGCTGCGCCACTCTGCTTCCAACCACCCCAGATGGGACTTGAACCCACAATCCCTGGCTTAGGAGGCCAGTGCCTTATCCATTAGGCCACTGGGGCACTGTGTTCTCAGTATGACCTATACGAACTGATAGAAGAGGTAAAAAAATATATAATGGCAGGCACTGACAAATGCCCATGAAATTACGAATTTTTTATTTTTGTTCGTACTCCATTGCTAAAAAAACAGGTTAGCAGATGATGGTTTCGATCCATCGACCTCTGGGTTATGGGCCCAGCACGCTTCCGCTGCGCCACTCTGCTTCCAACCACCCCAGATGGGACCCACAAACCCTGACTTAGGAGTACAGTATCTTATCCATTAGGCCACTGGGGCACTGTGTTATCAGTATGACCTATATGAACTGATAGAAGAGGTAAAAACATATATAATGGCAGGCACTGACAAATGCCCATGAAATTACGAATTTTTTATTTTTGTTCGTACTCCATTGCTAAAAAAACAGGTTAGCAGAGGATGGTTTCGATCCATCGACCTCTGGGTTATGGGCCCAGCACGCTTCCGCTGCGCCACTCTGCTTCCAACCACCCCAGATGGGACTTGAACCCACAATCCCTGGCTTAGGAGGCCAGTGCCTTATCCAGTAGGCCACTGGGGCACTGTGTTCTCAGTATGACCTATACGAACTGATAGAAGAGGTAAAAAAATATATAATGGCAGGCACTGACAAATGCCCATGAAATTACGATTTTTTTTATTTTTGTTCGTACTCCATTGCTAAAAAAAACAGGTTAGCAGAGGATGGTTTCGATCCATCGACCTCTGGGTTATGGGCCCAGCACGCTTCCGCTGCGCCACTCTGCTTCCAACCACCCCAGATGGGACTTGAACCCACAATCCCTGGCTTAGGAGGCCAGTGCCTTATCCATTAGGCCACTGGGGCACTGTGTTCTCAATATGACCTATACGAACTGATAGAAGAGGTAAAAAAATATATAATTGCAGGCACTGACAAATGCACATGAAATTACGATTTTTTTTATTTTTGTTCGTACTCCATTGCTAAAAAAAACAGGTTAGCAGAGGATGGTTTCGATCCATCGACCTCTGGGTTATGGGGCCAGCACGCTTCCTCTTCGCCACTCTGCTTCCAACCACCCCAGATGGGACCCACAAACCCTGACTTAGGAGTACAGTATCTTATCCATTAGGCCACTGGGGCAATGTGTTATCAGTATGACCTATATGAACTGATAGAAGAGGTAAAAACATATATAATGGCAGGCACTGACAAATGCCCATGAAATTACGAATTTTTTATTTTTGTTCGTACTCCATTGCTAAAAAAACAGGTTAGCAGAGGATGGTTTCGATCCATCGACCTCTGGGTTATGGGCCCAGCACGCTTCCGCTGCGCCACTCTGCTTCCAACCACCCAAGATTGGACCCACAAACCCTGACTTAGGAGTACAGGATCTTATCCATTAGGCAACTGGGGCACTGTGTTATCAGTATGACCTATATGAACTGATAGAAGAGGTAAAAACATATATAATGGCAGGCACTGACAAATGCCCATGAAATTACGAAATTTTTATTTTTGTTCGTACTCCATTGCTAAAAAAACAGGTTAGCAGAGGATGGTTTCGATCCATCGACCTCTGGGTTATGGGCCCAGCACGCTTCCGCTGCGCCACTCTGCTTCCAACCACCCAAGATTGGACCCACAAACCCTGACTTAGGAGTACAGTATCTTATCCATTAGGCAACTGGGGCACTTTGTTCTCAGTGTGACCTATACGAACTGATAGAAGAGGTAAAAAAATATATAATGGCAGACACTGACAAATGCCCATGAAATTACGAATTTTTTATTTTTGTTCATACTCCATTGCTAAAAAAATATGTTAGCAGAGGATGGTTTCGATCCATCGACCTCTGGGTTATGGGCCCAGCACGCTTCCGCTGCGCCACTCTGCTTCCAACCACCCCAGATGGGACTTGAACCCACAATCCCTGGCTTAGGAGGCCAGTGCCTTATCCATTAGGCCACTGGGGCACTGTGTTCTCAGTATGACCTATACGAACTGATAGAAGAGGTAAAAAAATATATAATGGCAGGCACTGACAAATGCCCATGAAATTACGAATTTTTTATTTTTGTTCGTACTCCATTGCTAAAAAAACAGGTTAGCAGATGATGGTTTCGATCCATCGACCTCTGGGTTATGGGCCCAGCACGCTTCCGCTGCGCCACTCTGCTTCCAACCACCCCAGATGGGACCCACAAACCCTGACTTAGGAGTACAGTATCTTATCCATTAGGCCACTGGGGCACTGTGTTATCAGTATGACCTATATGAACTGATAGAAGAGGTAAAAACATATATAATGGCAGGCACTGACAAATGCCCATGAAATTACGAATTTTTTATTTTTGTTCGTACTCCATTGCTAAAAAAACAGGTTAGCAGAGGATGGTTTCGATCCATCGACCTCTGGGTTATGGGCCCAGCACGCTTCCGCTGCGCCACTCTGCTTCCAACCACCCAAGATTGGACCCACAAACCCTGACTTAGGAGTACAGTATCTTATCCATTAGGCAACTGGGGCACTTTGTTCTCAGTGTGACCTATACGAACTGATAGAAGAGGTAAAAAAATATATAATGGCAGGCACTGACAAATGCCCATGAAATTACGAATTTTTTATTTTTGTTCGTACTCCATTGCTAAAAAAACAGGTTAGCAGATGATGGTTTCGATCCATCGACCTCTGGGTTATGGGCCCAGCACGCTTCCGCTGCGCCACTCTGCTTCCAACCACCCCAGATGGGACTTGAACCCACAATCCCTGGCTTAGGAGGCCAGTGCCTTATCCATTAGGCCACTGGGGCACTGTGTTCTCAGTATGACCTATACGAACTGATAGAAGAGGTAAAAAAATATATAATGGCAGGCACTGACAAATGCCCATGAAATTACGATTTTTTTTATTTTTGTTCGTACTCCATTGCTAAAAAAAACAGGTTAGCAGAGGATGGTTTCGATCCATCGACCTCTGGGTTATGGGCCCAGCACGCTTCCGCTGCGCCACTCTGCTTCCAACCACCCCAGATGGGACTTGAACCCACAAACCCTGACTTAGGAGTACAGTATCTTATCCATTAGGCCACTGGGGCACTGTGTTCTCAGTGTGACCTATACGAACTGATAGAAGAGGTAAAAAAATATATAATGGCAGGCACTGACAAACGCCCATGAAATTACGAATTTTTTATTTTTGTTCATACTCCATTGCTAAAAAAACATGTTAGCAGAGGATGGTTTCGATCCATCGACCTCTGGGTTATGGGCCCAGCACGCTTCCGCTGCGCCACTCTGCTTCCAACCAACCCAGATGGGACTTGAACCCACAATCCCTGGCTTAGGAGGCCAGTGCCTTATCCAGTAGGCCACTGGGGCACTGTGTTCTCAGTATGACCTATACGAACTGATAGAAGAGGTAAAAAAATATATAATGGCAGGCACTGACAAATGCCCATGAAATTACGATTTTTTTTATTTTTGTTCGTACTCCATTGCTAAAAAAAACAGGTTAGCAGAGGATGGTTTCGATCCATCGACCTCTGGGTTATGGGCCCAGCACGCTTCCGCTGCGCCACTCTGCTTCCAACCACCCCAGATGGGACTTGAACCCACAATCCCTGGCTTAGGAGGCCAGTGCCTTATCCATTAGGCCACTGGGGCACTGTGTTCTCAATATGACCTATACGAACTGATAGAAGAGGTAAAAAAATATATAATTGCAGGCACTGACAAATGCACATGAAATTACGATTTTTTTTATTTTTGTTCGTACTCCATTGCTAAAAAAAACAGGTTAGCAGAGGATGGTTTCGATCCATCGACCTCTGGGTTATGGGGCCAGCACGCTTCCTCTTCGCCACTCTGCTTCCAACCACCCCAGATGGGACCCACAAACCCTGACTTAGGAGTACAGTATCTTATCCATTAGGCCACTGGGGCAATGTGTTATCAGTATGACCTATATGAACTGATAGAAGAGGTAAAAACATATATAATGGCAGGCACTGACAAATGCCCATGAAATTACGAATTTTTTATTTTTGTTCGTACTCCATTGCTAAAAAAACAGGTTAGCAGAGGATGGTTTCGATCCATCGACCTCTGGGTTATGGGCCCAGCACGCTTCCGCTGCGCCACTCTGCTTCCAACCACCCAAGATTGGACCCACAAACCCTGACTTAGGAGTACAGGATCTTATCCATTAGGCAACTGGGGCACTGTGTTATCAGTATGACCTATATGAACTGATAGAAGAGGTAAAAACATATATAATGGCAGGCACTGACAAATGCCCATGAAATTACGAAATTTTTATTTTTGTTCGTACTCCATTGCTAAAAAAACAGGTTAGCAGAGGATGGTTTCGATCCATCGACCTCTGGGTTATGGGCCCAGCACGCTTCCGCTGCGCCACTCTGCTTCCAACCACCCAAGATTGGACCCACAAACCCTGACTTAGGAGTACAGTATCTTATCCATTAGGCAACTGGGGCACTTTGTTCTCAGTGTGACCTATACGAACTGATAGAAGAGGTAAAAAAATATATAATGGCAGACACTGACAAATGCCCATGAAATTACGAATTTTTTATTTTTGTTCATACTCCATTGCTAAAAAAATATGTTAGCAGAGGATGGTTTCGATCCATCGACCTCTGGGTTATGGGCCCAGCACGCTTCCGCTGCGCCACTCTGCTTCCAACCACCCCAGATGGGACTTGAACCCACAATCCCTGGCTTAGGAGGCCAGTGCCTTATCCATTAGGCCACTGGGGCACTGTGTTCTCAGTATGACCTATACGAACTGATAGAAGAGGTAAAAAAATATATAATGGCAGGCACTGACAAATGCCCATGAAATTACGAATTTTTTATTTTTGTTCGTACTCCATTGCTAAAAAAACATGTTAGCAGAGGATGGTTTCGATCCATCGACCTCTGGGTTATGGGCCCAGCACGCTTCCGCTGCGCCACTCTGCTTCCAACCACCCCAGATGGGACCCACAAACCCTGACTTAGGAGTACAGTATCTTATCCATTAGGCCACTGGGGCACTGTGTTATCAGTATGACCTATATGAACTGATAGAAGAGGTAAAAACATATATAATGGCAGGCACTGACAAATGCCCATGAAATTACGAATTTTTTATTTTTGTTCGTACTCCATTGCTAAAAAAACATGTTAGCAGAGGATGGTTTCGATCCATCGACCTCTGGGTTATGGGCCCAGCACGCTTCCGCTGCGCCACTCTGCTTCCAACCACCCAAGATTGGACCCACAAACCCTGACTTAGGAGTACAGTATCTTATCCATTAGGCAACTGGGGCACTTTGTTCTCAGTGTGACCTATACGAACTGATAGAAGAGGTAAAAAAATATATAATGGCAGGCACTGACAAATGCCCATGAAATTACGAATTTTTTATTTTTGTTCGTACTCCATTGCTAAAAAAACAGGTTAGCAGATGATGGTTTCGATCCATCGACCTCTGGGTTATGGGCCCAGCACGCTTCCGCTGCGCCACTCTGCTTCCAACCACCCCAGATGGGACTTGAACCCACAATCCCTGGCTTAGGAGGCCAGTGCCTTATCCATTAGGCCACTTGGGCACTGTGTTCTCAGTATGACCTATACGAACTGATAGAAGAGGTAAAAAAATATATAATGGCAGGCACTGACAAATGCCCATGAAATTACGATTTTTTTTATTTTTGTTCGTACTCCATTGCTAAAAAAAACAGGTTAGCAGAGGATGGTTTCGATCCATCGACCTCTGGGTTATGGGCCCAGCACGCTTCCGCTGCGCCACTCTGCTTCCAACCACCCCAGATGGGACCCACAAACCCTGACTTAGGAGTACAGTATCTTATCCATTAGGCAACTGGGGCACTTTGTTCTCAGTGTGACCTATACGAACTGATAGAAGAGGTAAAAAAATATATAATGGCAGACACTGACAAATGCCCATGAAATTACGAATTTTTTATTTTTGTTCATACTCCATTGCTAAAAAAATATGTTAGCAGAGGATGGTTTCGATCCATCGACCTCTGGGTCATGGGCCCAGCACGCTTCCGCTGCGCCACTCTGCTTCCAACCACCCCAGATGGGACTTGAACCCACAATCCCTGGCTTAGGAGGCCAGTGCCTTATCCATTAGGCCACTGGGGCACTGTGTTCTCAGTATGACCTATACGAACTGATAGAAGAGGTAAAAAAATATATAATGGCAGGCACTGACAAATGCCCATGAAATTACGATTTTTTTTATTTTTGTTCGTACTCCATTGCTAAAAAAAACAGGTTAGCAGAGGATGGTTTCGATCCATCGACCTCTGGGTTATGGGCCCAGCACGCTTCCGCTGCGCCACTCTGCTTCCAACCACCCCAGATGGGACTTGAACCCACAAACCCTGACTTAGGAGTACAGTATCTTATCCATTAGGCCACTGGGGCACTGTGTTCTCAGTGTGACCTATACGAACTGATAGAAGAGGTAAAAAAATATATAATGGCAGGCACTGACAAACGCCCATGAAATTACGAATTTTTTATTTTTGTTCATACTCCATTGCTAAAAAAACATGTTAGCAGAGGATGGTTTCGATCCATCGACCTCTGGGTTATGGGCCCAGCACGCTTCCGCTGCGCCACTCTGCTTCCAACCACCCAAGATTGGACCCACAAACCCTGACTTAGGAGTACAGTATCTTATCCATTAGGCAACTGGGGCACTTTGTTCTCAGTGTGACCTATACGAACTGATAGAAGAGGTAAAAAAATATATAATGGCAGACACTGACAAATGCCCATGAAATTACGAATTTTTTATTTTTGTTCATACTCCATTGCTAAAAAAATATGTTAGCAGAGGATGGTTTCGATCCATCGACCTCTGGGTTATGGGCCCAGCACGCTTCCGCTGCGCCACTCTGCTTCCAACCACCCCAGATGGGACTTGAACCCACAATCCCTGGCTTAGGAGGCCAGTGCCTTATCCATTAGGCCACTGGGGCACTGTGTTCTCAGTATGACCTATACGAACTGATAGAAGAGGTAAAAAAATATATAATGGCAGGCACTGACAAATGCCCATGAAATTACGAATTTTTTATTTTTGTTCGTACTCCATTGCTAAAAAAACAGGTTAGCAGAGGATGGTTTCGATCCATCGACCTCTGGGTTATGGGCCCAGCACGCTTCCGCTGCGCCACTCTGCTTCCAACCACCCAAGATTGGACCCACAAACCCTGACTTAGGAGTACAGTATCTTATCCATTAGGCAACTGGGGCACTTTGTTCTCAGTGTGACCTATACGAACTGATAGAAGAGGTAAAAAAATATATAATGGCAGGCACTGACAAATGCCCATGAAATTACGAATTTTTTATTTTTGTTCGTACTCCATTGCTAAAAAAAACAGGTTAGCAGAGGATGGTTTCGATCCATCGACCTCTGGGTTATGGGCCCAGCACGCTTCCGCTGCGCCACTCTGCTTCCAACCACCCCAGATGGGACTTGAACCCACAAACCCTGACTTAGGAGTACAGTATCTTATCCATTAGGCCACTGGGGCACTGTGTTCTCAGTGTGACCTATACGAACTGATAGAAGAGGTAAAAAAATATATAATGGCAGGCACTGACAAACGCCCATGAAATTACGAATTTTTTATTTTTGTTCATACTCCATTGCTAAAAAAACATGTTAGCAGAGGATGGTTTCGATCCATCGACCTCTGGGTTATGGGCCCAGCACGCTTCCGCTGCGCCACTCTGCTTCCAACCACCCCAGATGGGACTTGAACCCACAATCCCTGGCTTAGGAGGCCAGTGCCTTATCCAGTAGGCCACTGGGGCACTGTGTTCTCAGTATGACCTATACGAACTGATAGAAGAGGTAAAAAAATATATAATGGCAGGCACTGACAAATGCCCATGAAATTACGATTTTTTTTATTTTTGTTCGTACTCCATTGCTAAAAAAAACAGGTTAGCAGAGGATGGTTTCGATCCATCGACCTCTGGGTTATGGGCCCAGCACGCTTCCGCTGCGCCACTCTGCTTCCAACCACCCCAGATGGGACTTGAACCCACAATCCCTGGCTTAGGAGGCCAGTGCCTTATCCATTAGGCCACTGGGGCACTGTGTTCTCAGTATGACCTATACGAACTGATAGAAGAGGTAAAAAAATATATAATTGCAGGCACTGACAAATGCACATGAAATTACGATTTTTTTTATTTTTGTTTGTACTCCATTGCTAAAAAAAACAGGTTAGCAGAGGATGGTTTCGATCCATCGACCTCTGGGTTATGGGGCCAGCACGCTTCCTCTTCGCCACTCTGCTTCCAACCACCCAAGATTGGACCCACAAACCCTGACTTAGGAGTACAGTATCTTATCCATTAGGCCACTGGGGCACTGTGTTATCAGTATGACCTATATGAACTGATAGAAGAGGTAAAAACATATATAATGGCAGGCACTGACAAATGCCCATGAAATTACGAATTTTTTATTTTTGTTCGTACTCCATTGCTAAAAAAACAGGTTAGCAGACTATGGTTTCAATCCATCGACCTCTGGGTTATGGGCCCAGCACGCTTCCGCTGCGCCACTCTGCTTCCAACCACCCAAGATTGGACCCACAAACCCTGACTTAGGAGTACAGTATCTTATCCATTAGGCAACTGGGGCACTGTGTTCTCAGTGTGACCTATACGAACTGATAGAAGAGGTAAAAAAATATATAATGGCAGGCACTGACAAATGCCCATGAAATTACGATTTTTTTATTTTTGTTCGTACTCCATTGCTAAAAAAACAGGTTAGCAGAGGATGGTTTCGATCCATCGACCTCTGGGTTATGGGCCCAGCACGCTTCCGCTGCGCCACTCTGCTTCCAACCACCCAAGATTGGACCCACAAACCCTGACTTAGGAGGACAGTATCTTATCCATTAGGCCACTGGGGCACTGTGTTATCAGTATGACCTATATGAACTGATAGAAGAGGTAAAAAAATATATAATGGCAGGCACTGACAAATGCCCATGAAATTACGATTTTTTTAAATTTTTGTTCGTACTCCATTGCTAAAAAAAACAGGTTAGCAGAGGATGGTTT
The DNA here is from genome assembly GCF_029448725.1 of Salvelinus fontinalis. NCBI lineage: Eukaryota > Metazoa > Chordata > Actinopteri > Salmoniformes > Salmonidae > Salvelinus > Salvelinus fontinalis. The sequence goes on from NC_074705.1 coordinate 8,585,172, forward strand.
CGATCCATCGACCTCTGGGTTATGGGCCCAGCACGCTTCCGCTGCGCCACTCTGCTTCCAACCACCCCAGATGGGACCCACAAACCCTGACTTAGGAGTACAGTATCTTATCCATTAGGCCACTGGGGCACTGTGTTATCAGTATGACCTATATGAACTGATAGAAGAGGTAAAAACATATATAATGGCAGGCACTGACAAATGCCCATGAAATTACGAATTTTTTATTTTTGTTCGTACTCCATTGCTAAAAAAACAAGTTAGCAGAGGATGGTTTCGATCCATCGACCTCTGGGTTATGGGCCCAGCACGCTTCCGCTGCGCCACTCTGCTTCCAACCACCCAAGATTGGACCCACAAACCCTGACTTAGGAGTACAGTATCTTATCCATTAGGCAACTGGGGCACTTTGTTCTCAGTGTGACCTATACGAACTGATAGAAGAGGTAAAAAAATATATAATGGCAGGCACTGACAAATGCCCATGAAATTACGAATTTTTTATTTTTGTTCGTACTCCATTGCTAAAAAAACAGGTTAGCAGATGATGGTTTCGATCCATCGACCTCTGGGTTATGGGCCCAGCACGCTTCCGCTGCGCCACTCTGCTTCCAACCACCCCAGATGGGACTTGAACCCACAATCCCTGGCTTAGGAGGCCAGTGCCTTATCCATTAGGCCACTGGGGCACTGTGTTCTCAGTATGACCTATACGAACTGATAGAAGAGGTAAAAAAATATATGATGGCAGGCACTGACAAATGCCCATGAAATTACGATTTTTTTTATTTTTGTTCGTACTCCATTGCTAAAAAAAACAGGTTAGCAGAGGATGGTTTCGATCCATCGACCTCTGGGTAATGGGCCCAGCACGCTTCCGCTGCGCCACTCTGCTTCCAACCACCCCAGATGGGACTTGAACCCACAAACCCTGACTTAGGAGTACAGTATCTTATCCAGTAGGCCACTGGGGCACTGTGTTCTCAGTGTGACCTATACGAACTGATAGAAGAGGTAAAAAAATATATAATGGCAGGCACTGACAAATGCCCATGAAATTACGATTTTTTTTATTTTTGTTCGTACTCCATTGCTAAAAAAAACAGGTTAGCAGAGGATGGTTTCGATCCATCGACCTCTGGGTTATGGGCCCAGCACGCTTCCGCTGCGCCACTCTGCTTCCAACCACCCCAGATGGGACTTGAACCCACAATCCCTGGCTTAGGAGGCCAGTGCCTTATCCATTAGGCCACTGGGGCACTGTGTTCTCAGTATGACCTATACGAACTGATAGAAGAGGTAAAAAAATATATAATTGCAGGCACTGACAAATGCACATGAAATTACGATTTTTTTTATTTTTGTTCGTACTCCATTGCTAAAAAAAACAGGTTAGCAGAGGATGGTTTCGATCCATCGACCTCTGGGTTATGGGGCCAGCACGCTTCCTCTTCGCCACTCTGCTTCCAACCACCCAAGATTGGACCCACAAACCCTGACTTAGGAGTACAGTATCTTATCCATTAGGCCACTGGGGCACTGTGTTATCAGTATGACCTATATGAACTGATAGAAGAGGTAAAAACATATATATTGGCAGGCACTGACAAATGCCCATGAAATTACGAATTTTTTATTTTTGTTCGTACTCCATTGCTAAAAAAACAGGTTAGCAGACTATGGTTTCAATCCATCGACCTCTGGGTTATGGGCCCAGCACGCTTCCGCTGCGCCACTCTGCTTCCAACCACCCAAGATTGGACCCACAAACCCTGACTTAGGAGTACAGTATCTTATCCATTAGGCAACTGGGGCACTGTGTTCTCAGTGTGACCTATACGAACTGATAGAAGAGGTAAAAAAATATATAATGGCAGGCACTGACAAATGCCCATGAAATTACGATTTTTTTATTTTTGTTCGTACTCCATTGCTAAAAAAACAGGTTAGCAGAGGATGGTTTCGATCCATCGACCTCTGGGTTATGGGCCCAGCACGCTTCCGCTGCGCCACTCTGCTTCCAACCACCCAAGATTGGACCCACAAACCCTGACTTAGGAGGACAGTATCTTATCCATTAGGCAACTGGGGCACTGTGTTCTCAGTGTGACCTATACGAACTGATAGAAGAGGTAAAAAAATATATAATGGCAGGCACTGACAAATGCCCATGAAATTACGATTTTTTTATTTTTGTTCGTACTCCATTGCTAAAAAAAAAGGTTAGCAGATGATGGTTTCGATCCATCGACCTCTGGGTTATGGGCCAAGCACGCTTCCGCTGCGCCACTCTGCTTCCAACCACCCAAGATTGGACCCACAAACCCTGACTTAGGAGTACAGTATCTTATCCATTAGGCCACTGGGGCACTGTGTTATCAGTATGACCTATATGAACTGATAGAAGAGGTAAAAAAATATATAATGGCAGGCACTGACAAATGCCCATGAAATTACGATTTTTTTAAATTTTTGTTCGTACTCCATTGCTAAAAAAATCAGGTTAGCAGAGGATGGTTTCGATCCATCGACCTCTGGGTTATGGGCCCAGCACGCTTCCGCTGCGCCACTCTGCTTCCAACCACCCAAGATTGAACCCACAATCCCTGGCTTAGGAGTACAGTATCTTATCCATTAGGCCACTGGGGCACTGTGTTCTCAGTGTGACCTATACGAACTGATAGAAGAGGTAAAAAAATATATAATGGCAGGCACTGACAAATGCCCATGAAATTACGAATGTTTTATTTTTGTTCATACTCCATTGCTAAAAAAACATAGTAGCAGAGGATGGTTTCGATCCATCGACCTCTTGGTTATGGGCCCAGCACGCTTCCGCTGCGCCACTCTGCTTCCAACCACCCCAGATGGGACTTGAACCCACAAACCCTGGCTTAGGAGGCCAGTGCCTTATCCATTAGGCCACTGGGGCACTGTGTTCTCAGTATGACCTATACGAACTGATAGAAGAGGTAAAAAAATATATAATGGCAGGCACTGACAAATGCCCATGAAATTACGAATTTTTTATTTTTGTTCGTACTCCATTGCTAAAAAAACATGTTAGCAGAGGATGGTTTCGATCCATCGACCTCTGGGTTATGGGCCCAGCACGCTTCCGCTGCGCCAATCTGCTTCCAACCACCCCAGATGGGACTTGAACCCACAATCCCTGGCTTAGGAGTACAGTATCTTATCCATTAGGCAACTGGGGCACTTTGTTCTCAGTGTGACCTATACGAACTGATAGAAGAGGTAAAAAAATAAATAATGGCAGGCACTGACAAATGCCCATGAAATTACGATTTTTTTTATTTTTGTTCGTACTCCATTGCTAAAAAAAACAGGTTAGCAGAGGATGGTTTCGATCCATCGACCTCTGGGTTATGGGCCCAGCACGCTTCCGCTGCGCCACTCTGCTTCCAACCACCCCAGATGGGACTTGAACCCACAATCCCTGGCTTAGGAGGCCAGTGCCTTATCCATTAGGCCACTGGGGCACTGTGTTCTCAGTATGACCTATACGAACTGATAGAAGAGGTAAAAAAATATATAATTGCAGGCACTGACAAATGCACATGAAATTACGATTTTTTTTATTTTTGTTCGTACTCCATTGCTAAAAAAAACAGGTTAGCAGAGGATGGTTTCGATCCATCGACCTCTGGGTTATGGGCCCAGCACGCTTCCGCTGCGCCACTCTGCTTCCAACCACCCAAGATTGGACCCACAAACCCTGACTTAGGAGGACAGTATCTTATCCATTAGGCCACTGGGGCACTGTGTTATCAGTATGACCTATATGAACTGATAGAAGAGGTAAAAAAATATATAATGGCAGGCACTGACAAATGCCCATGAAATTACGATTTTTTTAAATTTTTGTTCGTACTCCATTGCTAAAAAAAACAGGTTAGCAGAGGATGGTTTCGATCCATCGACCTCTGGGTTATGGGCCCAGCACGCTTCCGCTGCGCCACTCTGCTTCCAACCACCCAAGATTGAACCCACAATCCCTGGCTTAGGAGTACAGTATCTTATCCATTAGGCCACTGGGGCACTGTGTTCTCAGTGTGACCTATACGAACTGATAGAAGAGGTAAAAAAATATATAATGGCAGGCACTGACAAATGCCCATGAAATTACGAATGTTTTATTTTTGTTCATACTCCATTGCTAAAAAAACAGGTTAGCAGAGGATGGTTTCGATCCATCGACCTCTGGGTTATGGGCCCAGCACGCTTCCGCTGCGCCACTCTGCTTCCAACCACCCAAGATTGGACCCACAAACCCTGACTTAGGAGTACAGTATCTTATCCATTAGGCAACTGGGGCACTTTGTTCTCAGTGTGACCTATACGAACTGATAGAAGAGGTAAAAAAATATATAATGGCAGACACTGACAAATGCCCATGAAATTACGAATTTTTTATTTTTGTTCATACTCCATTGCTAAAAAAATATGTTAGCAGAGGATGGTTTCGATCCATCGACCTCTGGGTTATGGGCCCAGCACGCTTCCGCTGCGCCACTCTGCTTCCAACCACCCCAGATGGGACTTGAACCCACAATCCCTGGCTTAGGAGGCCAGTGCCTTATCCATTAGGCCACTGGGGCACTGTGTTCTCAGTATGACCTATACGAACTGATAGAAGAGGTAAAAAAATATATAATGGCAGGCACTGACAAATGCCCATGAAATTACGATTTTTTTATTTTTGTTCGTACTCCATTGCTAAAAAAACAGGTTAGCAGATGATGGTTTCGATCCATCGACCTCTGGGTTATGGGCCCAGCACGCTTCCGCTGCGCCACTCTGCTTCCAACCACCCCAGATGGGACCCACAAACCCTGACTTAGGAGTACAGTATCTTATCCATTAGGCCACTGGGGCACTGTGTTATCAGTATGACCTATATGAACTGATAGAAGAGGTAAAAACATATATAATGGCAGGCACTGACAAATGCCCATGAAATTACGAATTTTTTATTTTTGTTCGTACTCCATTGCTAAAAAAACAGGTTAGCAGAGGATGGTTTCGATCCATCGACCTCTGGGTTATGGGCCCAGCACGCTTCCGCTGCGCCACTCTGCTTCCAACCACCCAAGATTGGACCCACAAACCCTGACTTAGGAGTACAGTATCTTATCCATTAGGCAACTGGGGCACTTTGTTCTCAGTGTGACCTATACGAACTGATAGAAGAGGTAAAAAAATATATAATGGCAGGCACTGACAAATGCCCATGAAATTACGAATTTTTTATTTTTGTTCGTACTCCATTGCTAAAAAAACAGGTTAGCAGATGACGGTTTCGATCCATCGACCTCTGGGTTATGGGCCCAGCACGCTTCCGCTGCGCCACTCTGCTTCCAACCACCCCAGATGGGACTTGAACCCACAATCCCTGGCTTAGGAGGCCAGTGCCTTATCCATTAGGCCACTGGGGCACTGTGTTCTCAGTATGACCTATACGAACTGATAGAAGAGGTAAAAAAATATATAATGGCAGGCACTGACAAATGCCCATGAAATTACGATTTTTTTTATTTTTGTTCGTACTCCATTGCTAAAAAAAACAGGTTAGCAGAGGATGGTTTCGATCCATCGACCTCTGGGTAATGGGCCCAGCACGCTTCCGCTGCGCCACTCTGCTTCCAACCACCCCAGATGGGACCCACAAACCCTGACTTAGGAGTACAGTATCTTATCCATTAGGCCACTGGGGCACTGTGTCCTCAGTGTGACCTATACGAACTGATAGAAGAGGTAAAAAAATATATAATGGCAGGCACTGACAAACGCCCATGAAATTACGAATTTTTTATTTTTGTTCATACTCCATTGCTAAAAAAACATGTTAGCAGAGGATGGTTTCGATCCATCGACCTCTGGGTTATGGGCCCAGCACGCTTCCGCTGCGCCACTCTGCTTCCAACCACCCCAGATGGGACTTGAACCCACAATCCCTGGCTTAGGAGGCCAGTGCCTTATCCAGTAGGCCACTGGGGCACTGTGTTCTCAGTATGACCTATACGAACTGATAGAAGAGGTAAAAAAATATATAATGGCAGGCACTGACAAATGCCCATGAAATTACGATTTTTTTTATTTTTGTTCGTACTCCATTGCTAAAAAAAACAGGTTAGCAGAGGATGGTTTCGATCCATCGACCTCTGGGTTATGGGCCCAGCACGCTTCCGCTGCGCCACTCTGCTTCCAACCACCCCAGATGGGACTTGAACCCACAATCCCTGGCTTAGGAGGCCAGTGCCTTATCCATTAGGCCACTGGGGCACTGTGTTCTCAGTATGACCTATACGAACTGATAGAAGAGGTAAAAAAATATATAATTGCAGGCACTGACAAATGCACATGAAATTACGATTTTTTTTATTTTTGTTCGTACTCCATTGCTAAAAAAAACAGGTTAGCAGAGGATGGTTTCGATCCATCGACCTCTGGGTTATGGGGCCAGCACGCTTCCTCTTCGCCACTCTGCTTCCAACCACCCAAGATTGGACCCACAAACCCTGACTTAGGAGTACAGTATCTTATCCATTAGGCCACTGGGGCACTGTGTTATCAGTATGACCTATATGAACTGATAGAAGAGGTAAAAACATATATATTGGCAGGCACTGACAAATGCCCATGAAATTACGAATTTTTTATTTTTGTTCGTACTCCATTGCTAAAAAAACAGGTTAGCAGACTATGGTTTCAATCCATCGACCTCTGGGTTACGGGCCCAGCACGCTTCCGCTGCGCCACTCTGCTTCCAACCACCCAAGATTGGACCCACAAACCCTGACTTAGGAGTACAGTATCTTATCCATTAGGCAACTGGGGCACTGTGTTCTCAGTGTGACCTATACGAACTGATAGAAGAGGTAAAAAAATATATAATGGCAGGCACTGACAAATGCCCATGAAATTACGATTTTTTTATTTTTGTTCGTACTCCATTGCTAAAAAAACAGGTTAGCAGAGGATGGTTTCGATCCATCGACCTCTGGGTTATGGGCCCAGCACGCTTCCGCTGCGCCACTCTGCTTCCAACCACCCAAGATTGGACCCACAAACCCTGACTTAGGAGGACAGTATCTTATCCATTAGGCAACTGGGGCACTGTGTTCTCAGTGTGACCTATACGAACTGATAGAAGAGGTAAAAAAATATATAATGGCAGGCACTGACAAATGCCCATGAAATTACGATTTTTTTATTTTTGTTCGTACTCCATTGCTAAAAAAAAAGGTTAGCAGATGATGGTTTCGATCCATCGACCTCTGGGTTATGGGCCAAGCACGCTTCCGCTGCGCCACTCTGCTTCCAACCACCCAAGATTGGACCCACAAACCCTGACTTAGGAGTACAGTATCTTATCCATTAGGCCACTGGGGCACTGTGTTATCAGTATGACCTATATGAACTGATAGAAGAGGTAAAAAAATATATAATGGCAGGCACTGACAAATGCCCATGAAATTACGATTTTTTTAAATTTTTGTTCGTACTCCATTGCTAAAAAAAACAGGTTAGCAGAGGATGGTTTCGATCCATCGACCTCTGGGTTATGGGCCCAGCACGCTTCCGCTGCGCCACTCTGCTTCCAACCACCCAAGATTGAACCCACAATCCCTGGCTTAGGAGTACAGTATCTTATCCATTAGGCCACTGGGGCACTGTGTTCTCAGTGTGACCTATACGAACTGATAGAAGAGGTAAAAAAATATATAATGGCAGGCACTGACAAATGCCCATGAAATTACGAATGTTTTATTTTTGTTCATACTCCATTGCTAAAAAAACATAGTAGCAGAGGATGGTTTCGATCCATCGACCTCTTGGTTATGGGCCCAGCACGCTTCCGCTGCGCCACTCTGCTTCCAACCACCCCAGATGGGACTTGAACCCACAAACCCTGGCTTAGGAGGCCAGTGCCTTATCCATTAGGCCACTGGGGCACTGTGTTCTCAGTATGACCTATACGAACTGATAGAAGAGGTAAAAAAATATATAATGGCAGGCACTGACAAATGCCCATGAAATTACGAATTTTTTATTTTTGTTCGTACTCCATTGCTAAAAAAACATGTTAGCAGAGGATGGTTTCGATCCATCGACCTCTGGGTTATGGGCCCAGCACGCTTCCGCTGCGCCACTCTGCTTCCAACCACCCCAGATGGGACTTGAACCCACAATCCCTGGCTTAGGAGTACAGTATCTTATCCATTAGGCAACTGGGGCACTTTGTTCTCAGTGTGACCTATACGAACTGATAGAAGAGGTAAAAAAATAAATAATGGCAGGCACTGACAAATGCCCATGAAATTACGATTTTTTTTATTTTTGTTCGTACTCCATTGCTAAAAAAAACAGGTTAGCAGAGGATGGTTTCGATCCATCGACCTCTGGGTTATGGGCCCAGCACGCTTCCGCTGCGCCACTCTGCTTCCAACCACCCCAGATGGGACTTGAACCCACAATCCCTGGCTTAGGAGGCCAGTGCCTTATCCATTAGGCCACTGGGGCACTGTGTTCTCAGTATGACCTATACGAACTGATAGAAGAGGTAAAAAAATATATGATTGCAGGCACTGACAAATGCACATGAAATTACGATTTCTTTTATTTTTGTTCGTACTCCATTGCTAAAAAAAACAGGTTAGCAGAGGATGGTTTCGATCCATCGACCTCTGGGTTATGGGGCCAGCACGCTTCCTCTTCGCCACTCTGCTTCCAACCACCCAAGATTGGACCCACAAACCCTGACTTAGGAGTACAGTATCTTATCCATTAGGCCACTGGGGCACTGTGTTATCAGTATGACCTATATGAACTGATAGAAGAGGTAAAAACATATATAATGGCAGGCACTGACAAATGCCCATGAAATTACGAATTTTTTATTTTTGTTCGTACTCCATTGCTAAAAAAACAGGTTAGCAGACTATGGTTTCAATCCATCGACCTCTGGGTTATGGGCCCAGCACGCTTCCGCTGCGCCACTCTGCTTCCAACCACCCAAGATTGGACCCACAAACCCTGACTTAGGAGTACAGTATCTTATCCATTAGGCAACTGGGGCACTGTGTTCTCAGTGTGACCTATACGAACTGATAGAAGAGGTAAAAAAATATATAATGGCAGGCACTGACAAATGCCCATGAAATTACGATTTTTTTATTTTTGTTCGTACTCCATTGCTAAAAAAACAGGTTAGCAGAGGATGGTTTCGATCCATCGACCTCTGGGTTATGGGCCCAGCACGCTTCCGCTGCGCCACTCTGCTTCCAACCACCCAAGATTGGACCCACAAACCCTGACTTAGGAGGACAGTATCTTATCCATTAGGCAACTGGGGCACTGTGTTCTCAGTATGACCTATACGAACTGATAGAAGAGGTAAAAAAATATATAATTGCAGGCACTGACAAATGCACATGAAATTACGATTTTTTTTATTTTTGTTCGTACTCCATTGCTAAAAAAAACAGGTTAGCAGAGGATGGTTTCGATCCATCGACCTCTGGGTTATGGGGCCAGCACGCTTCCTCTTCGCCACTCTGCTTCCAACCACCCAAGATCGGACCCACAAACCCTGACTTAGGAGTACAGTATCTTATCCATTAGGCCACTGGGGCACTGTGTTATCAGTATGACCTATATGAACTGATAGAAGAGGTAAAAACATATATAATGGCAGGCACTGACAAATGCCCATGAAATTACGAATTTTTTATTTTTGTTCGTACTCCATTGCTAAAAAAACAGGTTAGCAGACTATGGTTTCAATCCATCGACCTCTGGGTTATGGGCCCAGCACGCTTCCGCTGCGCCACTCTGCTTCCAACCACCCAAGATTGGACCCACAAACCCTGACTTAGGAGTACAGTATCTTATCCATTAGGCAACTGGGGCACTGTGTTCTCAGTGTGACCTATACGAACTGATAGAAGAGGTAAAAAAATATATAATGGCAGGCACTGACAAATGCCCATGAAATTACGATTTTTTTATTTTTGTTCGTACTCCATTGCTAAAAAAACAGGTTAGCAGAGGATGGTTTCGATCCATCGACCTCTGGGTTATGGGCCCAGCACGCTTCCGCTGCGCCACTCTGCTTCCAACCACCCAAGATTGGACCCACAAACCCTGACTTAGGAGGACAGTATCTTATCCATTAGGCAACTGGGGCACTGTGTTCTCAGTGTGACCTATACGAACTGATAGAAGAGGTAAAAAAATATATAATGGCAGGCACTGACAAATGCCCATGAAATTACGATTTTTTTATTTTTGTTCGTACTCCATTGCTAAAAAAAAAGGTTAGCAGATGATGGTTTCGATCCATCGACCTCTGGGTTATGGGCCAAGCACGCTGCCGCTGCGCCACTCTGCTTCCAACCACCCAAGATTGGACCCACAAACCCTGACTTAGGAGTACAGTATCTTATCCATTAGGCCACTGGGGCACTGTGTTATCAGTATGACCTATATGAACTGATAGAAGAGGTAAAAAAATATATAATTGCAGGCACTGACAAATGCCCATGAAATTACGATTTTTTTAAATTTTTGTTCGTACTCCATTGCTAAAAAAAACAGGTTAGCAGAGGATGGTTTCGATCCATCGACCTCTGGGTTATGGGCCCAGCACGCTTCCGCTGCGCCACTCTGCTTCCAACCACCCAAGATTGAACCCACAATCCCTGGCTTAGGAGTACAGTATCTTATCCATTAGGCCACTGGGGCACTGTGTTCTCAGTGTGACCTATACGAACTGATAGAAGAGGTAAAAAAATATATAATGGCAGGCACTGACAAATGCCCATGAAATTACGAATGTTTTATTTTTGTTCATACTCCATTGCTAAAAAAACATAGTAGCAGAGGATGGTTTCGATCCATCGACCTCTTGGTTATGGGCCCAGCACGCTTCCGCTGCGCCACTCTGCTTCCAACCACCCCAGATGGGACTTGAACCCACAAACCCTGGCTTAGGAGGCCAGTGCCTTATCCATTAGGCCACTGGGGCACTGTGTTCTCAGTATGACCTATACGAACTGATAGAAGAGGTAAAAAAATATATAATGGCAGGCACTGACAAATGCCCATGAAATTACGAATTTTTTATTTTTGTTCGTACTCCATTGCTAAAAAAACAGGTTAGCAGAGGATGGTTTCGATCCATCGACCTCTGGGTTATGGGCCCAGCACGCTTCCGCTGCGCCACTCTGCTTCCAACCACCCAAGATTGGACCCACAAACCCTGACTTAGGAGTACAGTATCTTATCCATTAGGCAACTGGGGCACTTTGTTCTCAGTGTGACCTATACGAACTGATAGAAGAGGTAAAAAAATATATAATGGCAGACACTGACAAATGCCCATGAAATTACGAATTTTTTATTTTTGTTCATACTCCATTGCTAAAAAAATATGTTGGCAGAGGATGGTTTCGATCCATCGACCTCTGGGTTATGGGCCCAGCACGCTTCCGCTGCACCACTCTGCTTCCAACCACCCCAGATGGGACTTGAACCCACAATCCCTGGCTTAGGAGGCCAGTGCTTTATCCATTAGGCCACTGGGGCACTGTGTTCTCAGTATGACCTATACGAACTGATAGAAGAGGTAAAAAAATATATAATGGCAGGCACTGACAAATGCCCATGAAATTACGATTTTTTTAAATTTTTGTTCGTACTCCATTGCTAAAAAAAACAGGTTAGCAGAGGATGGTTTCGATCCATCGACCTCTGGGTTATGGGCCCAGCACGCTTCCGCTGCGCCACTCTGCTTCCAACCACCCAAGATTGAACCCACAATCCCTGGCTTAGGAGTACAGTATCTTATCCATTAGGCCACTGGGGCACTGTGTTCTCAGTGTGACCTATACGAACTGATAGAAGAGGTAAAAAAATATATAATGGCAGACACTGACAAATGCCCATGAAATTACGAATTTTTTATTTTTGTTCATACTCCATTGCTAAAAAAATATGTTAGCAGAGGATGGTTTCGATCCATCGACCTCTGGGTTATGGGCCCAGCACGCTTCCGCTGCGCCACTCTGCTTCCAACCACCCCAGATGGGACTTGAACCCACAATCCCTGGCTTAGGAGGCCAGTGCTTTATCCATTAGGCCACTGGGGCACTGTGTTCTCAGTATGACCTATACGAACTGATAGAAGAGGTAAAAAAATATATAATGGCAGGCACTGACAAATGCCCATGAAATTACGATTTTTTTAAAATTTTTGTTCGTACTCCATTGCTAAAAAAAACAGGTTAGCAGAGGATGGTTTCGATCCATCGACCTCTGGGTTATGGGCCCAGCACGCTTCCGCTGCGCCACTCTGCTTCCAACCACCCAAGATTGAACCCACAATCCCTGGCTTAGGAGTACAGTATCTTATCCATTAGGCCACTGGGGCACTGTGTTCTCAGTGTGACCTATACGAACTGATAGAAGAGGTAAAAAAATATATAATGGCAGGCACTGACAAATGCCCATGAAATTACGAATGTTTTATTTTTGTTCATACTCCATTGCTAAAAAAACATGTTAGCAGAGGATGGTTTCGATCCATCGACCTCTTGGTTATGGGCCCAGCACGCTTCCGCTGCGCCACTCTGCTTCCAACCACCCCAGATGGGACTTGAACCCACAAACCCTGGCTTAGGAGGCCAGTGCCTTATCCATTAGGCCACTGGGGCACTGTGTTCTCAGTATGACCTATACGAACTGATAGAAGAGGTAAAAAAATATATAATGGCAGGCACTGACAAATGCCCATGAAATTACGAATTTTTTATTTTTGTTCGTACTCCATTGCTAAAAAAACAGGTTAGCAGATGATGGTTTCGATCCATCGACCTCTGGGTTATGGGCCCAGCACGCTTCCGCTGCGCCACTCTGCTTCCAACCACCCCAGATGGGACTTGAACCCACAATCCCTGGCTTAGGAGGCCAGTGCTTTATCCATTAGGCCACTGGGGCACTGTGTTCTCAGTATGACCTATACGAACTGATAGAAGAGGTAAAAAAATATATAATGGCAGGCACTGACAAATGCCCATGAAATTACGATTTTTTTAAATTTTTGTTCGTACTCCATTGCTAAAAAAAACAGGTTAGCAGAGGATGGTTTCGATCCATCGACCTCTGGGTTATGGGCCCAGCACGCTTCCGCTGCGCCACTCTGCTTCCAACCACCCAAGATTGGACCCACAATCCCTGGCTTAGGAGTACAGTATCTTATCCATTAGGCCACTGGGGCACTGTGTTCTCAGTGTGACCTATACGAACTGATAGAAGAGGTAAAAAAATATATAATGGCAGGCACTGACAAATGCCCATGAAATTACGAATGTTTTATTTTTGTTCATACTCCATTGCTAAAAAAACATATTAGCAGAGGATGGTTTCGATCCATCGACCTCTTGGTTATGGGCCCAGCACGCTTCCGCTGCGCCACTCTGCTTCCAACCACCCCAGATGGGACTTGAACCCACAAACCCTGGCTTAGGAGGCCAGTGCCTTATCCATTAGGCCACTGGGGCACTGTGTTCTCTGTATGACCTATACGAACTGATAGAAGAGGTAAAAAAATATATAATGGCAGGCACTGACAAATGCCCATGAAATTACGAATTTTTTATTTTTGTTCGTACTCCATTGCTAAAAAAACAGGTTAGCAGATGATGGTTTCGATCCATCGACCTCTGGGTTATGGGCCCAGCACGCTTCCGCTGCGCCACTCTGCTTCCAACCACCCCAGATGGGACTTGAACCCACAATCCCTGGCTTAGGAGGTGCCAGTGCCTTATCCATTAGGCCACTGGAGCACTGTGTTCTCAGTATGACCTATACGAACTGATAGAAGAGGTAAAAAAATATATAATGGCAGGCACTGACAAATGCCCATGAAATTACGATTTTTTTTATTTTTGTTCGTACTCCATTGCTAAAAAAAACAGGTTAGCAGAGGATGGTTTCGATCCATCGACCTCTGGGTTATGGGCCCAGCACGCTTCCGCTGCGCCACTCTGCTTCCAACCACCCCAGATGGGACCCACAAACCCTGACTTAGGAGTACAGTATCTTATCCATTAGGCCACTGGGGCACTGTGTTATCAGTATGACCTATATGAACTGATAGAAGAGGTAAAAACATATATAATGGCAGGCACTGACAAATGCCCATGAAATTACGAAATTTTTATTTTTGTTCGTACTCCATTGCTAAAAAAACAGGTTAGCAGAGGATGGTTTCGATCCATCGACCTCTGGGTTATGGGCCCAGCACGCTTCCGCTGCGCCACTCTGCTTCCAACCACCCAAGAATTTTTTTTTTTTGTTCGTACTCCATTGCTAAAAAAACAGGTTAGCAGATGATGGTTTCGATCCATCGACCTCTGGGTTATGGGCCCAGCACTCTTCCGCTGCGCCACTCTGCTTCCAACCACCCCAGATGGGACTTGAACCCACAATCCCTGGCTTAGGAGGTGCCAGTGCCTTATCCATTAGGCGAATTTTTTATTTTTGTTCGTACTCCATTGCTAAAAAAACAGGTTAGCAGAGGATGGTTTCGATCCATCGACCTCTGGGTTATGGGCCCAGCAAGCTTCCGCTGCGCCACTCTGCTTCCAACCACCCAAGATTGGACCCACAAACCCTGACTTAGGAGTACAGTATCTTATCCATTAGGCAACTGGGGCACTTTGTTCTCAGTGTGACCTATACGAACTGATAGAAGAGGTAAAAAAATATATAATGGCAGACACTGACAAATGCCCATGAAATTACGAATTTTTTATTTTTGTTCATACTCCATTGCTAAAAAAATATGTTAGCAGAGGATGGTTTCGATCCATCGACCTCTGGGTTATGGGCCCAGCACGCTTCCGCTGCGCCACTCTGCTTCCAACCAGCCCAGATGGGACTTGAACCCACAATCCCTGGCTTAGGAGGCCAGTGCCTTATCCATTAGGCCACTGGGGCACTGTGATCTCAGTATGACCTATACGAACTGATAGAAGAGGTAAAAAAATATAAAATGGCAGGCACTGACAAATGCCCATGAAATTACGATTTTTTTATTTTTGTTCGTACTCCATTGCTAAAAAAACAGGTTAGCAGAGGATGGTTTCGATCCATCGACCTCTGGGTTATGGGCCCAGCACGCTTCCGCTGCGCCACTCTGCTTCCAACCACCCCAGATGGGACTTGAACCCACAATCCCTGGCTTAGGAGGCCAGTGCCTTATCCATTAGGCCACTGGGGCACTGTGTTCTCAGTATGACCTATACGAACTGATAGAAGAGGTAAAAACATATATAATGGCAGGCACTGACAAATGCCCATGAAATTACGAATTTTTTATTTTTGTTCATACTCCATTGCTAAAAAAACAGGTTAGCAGAGGATGGTTTCGATCCATCGACCTCTGGGTTATGGGCCCAGCACGCTTCCGCTGCGCCACTCTGCTTCCAACCACCCAAGATTGGACCCACAAACCCTGACTTAGGAGTACAGTATCTTATCCATTAGGCCACTGGGGCACTGTGTTCTCAGTGTGACCTATACGAACTGATAGAAGAGGTAAAAACATATATAATGGCAGGCACTGACAAATGCCCATGAAATTACGAATTTTTTATTTTTGTTCATACTCCATTGCTAAAAAAACAGGTTAGCAGAGGATGGTTTCGATCCATCGACCTCTGGGTTATGGGCCCAGCACGCTTCCGCTGCGCCACTCTGCTTCCAACCACCCAAGATTGGACCCACAAACCCTGACTTAGGAGTACAGTATCTTATCCATTAGGCCACTGGGGCACTGTGTTCTCAGTGTGACCTATACGAACTGATAGAAGAGGTAAAAAAATATATAATGGCAGGCACTGACAAATGCCCATGAAATTACGAATTTTTTATTTTTGTTCATACTCCATTGCTAAAAAAACATGTTAGCAGAGGATGGTTTCGATCCATCGACCTCTGGGTTATGGGCCCAGCACGCTTCCGCTGCGCCACTCTGCTTCCAACCACCCCAGATGGGACTTGAACCCACAATCCCTGGCTTAGGAGCCCAGTGCCTTATCCAGTAGGCCACTGGGGCACTGTGTTCTCAGTATGACCTATACGAACTGATAGAAGAGGTAAAAAAATATATAATGGCAGGCACTGACAAATGCCCATGAAATTACGATTTTTTTTATTTTTGTTCGTACTCCATTGCTAAAAAAAACAGGTTAGCAGAGGATGGTTTCGATCCAACGACCTCTGGGTTATGGGCCCAGCACGCTTCCGCTGCGCCACTCTGCTTCCAACCACCCAAGTTTGGACCCACAAACCCTGACTTAGGAGTACAGTATCTTATCCATTAGGCCACTGGGGCACTGTGTTCTCAGTGTGACCTATACGAACTGATAGAAGAGGTAAAAAAATATATAATGGCAGGCACTGACAAATGCCCATGAAATTACGAATTTTATATTTTTGTTCATACTCCATTGCTAAAAAAACATGTTAGCAGAGGATGGTTTCGATCCATCGACCTCTGGGTTATGGGCCCAGCACGCTTCCGCTGCGCCACTCTGCTTCCAACCACCCCAGATGGTACTTGAACCCACAATCCCTGGCTTAGGAGGCCAGTGCCTTATCCATTAGGCCACTGGGGCACTGTGTTCTCAGTATGACCTATACGAACTGATAGAAGAGGTAAAAAAATATATAATGGCAGGCACTGACAAATGCCCATGAAATTACGAATTTTTTTATTTTTGTTCGTACTCCATTGCTAAAAAAAATAGGTTAGCAGAGGATGGTTTCGATCCATCGACCTCTGGGTTATAGGCCCAGCACGCTTCCGCTGCGCCACTCTGCTTCCAACCACACAAAATTGGACCCACAATCCCTGGTTTAGGAGGCCAGTGCCGTATCCATTAGGCCACTGGGGCACTGTGTTCTCAGTATGACCTATACGAACTGATAGAAGAGGTAAAAAAATATATAATGGCAGGCACTGACAAATGCCCATGAAATTACGATTTTTTTTATTTTTGTTCGTACTCCATTGCTAAAAAAAACAGGTTGGCAGAGGATGGTTTCGATCCATCGACCTCTGGGTTATGGGCCCAGCACGCTTCTGCTGTGCCACTCTGCTTCCAACCACACAAAATTGGACCCACGATCCCTGACTTAGGAGTACAGTATCTTATCCATTAGGCCACTGGGGCACTGTGTTCTCAGTATGACCTATACGAACTGATAGAAGAGGTAAAAAAATATATAATGGCAGGCACTGACAAATGCCCATGAAATTGCGATTTTTTTTATTTTTGTTCGTACTCCATTGCTAAAAAAAACAGGTTAGCAGAGGATGGTTTCGATCCATCGACCTCTGGGTTTTGGGCCCAGCACGCTTCCGCTGCGCCACTCTGCTTCCAACCACCCCAGATGGGACTTGAACCCACAATCCCTGGCTTAGGAGGCCAGTGCCTTATCCAGTAGGCCACTGGGGCACTGTGTTCTCAGTATGACCTATACGAACTGATAGAAGAGGTAAAAAAATATATAATGGCAGGCACTGAAAAATGCCCATGAAATTACGATTTTTTTTATTTTTGTTCGTACTCCATTGCTAAAAAAAACAGGTTAGCAGAGGATGGTTTCGATCCATCGACCTCTGGGTTATGGGCCCAGCACGCTTCCGCTGCGCCACTCTGCTTCCAACCACCCCAGATGGGACTTGAACCCACAAACCCTGACTTAGGAGTACAGTATCTTATCCATTAGGCCACTGGGGCACTGTGTTCTCAGTGTGACCTATACGAACTGATAGAAGAGGTAAAAAAATATATAATGGCAGGCATTGACAAATGCCCATGAAATTACGAATTTTTTATTTTTGTTCATACTCCATTGCTAAAAAAACATGTTAGCAGAGGATGGTTTCGATCCATCGACATCTAGGTTATGGGCCCAGCACGCTTCCGCTGCGCAACTCTGCTTCCAACCACCCCAGATGGGACTTGAACCCACAATCCCTGGCTTAGGATGCCAGTGCCTTATCCAGTAGGCCACTGGGGCACTGTGTTCTCAGAATGACCTATACGAACTGATAGAAGAGGTAAAAAAATATATAATGGCAGGCACTGACAAATGCCCATGAAATTACGATTTTTTTTATTTTTGTTCGTACTCCATTGCTAAAAAAAACAGGTTAGCAGAGGATGGTTTCGATCCATCGACCTCTGGGTTATGGGCCCAGCACGCTTCCGCTGCGCCACTCTGCTTCCAACCACCCAAGATTGGACCCACAAACCCTGACTTAGGAGTACAGTATCTTATCCATTAGGCCACTGGGGCACTGTGTTCTCAGTGTGACCTATACGAACTGATAGAAGAGGTAAAAAAATATATAATGGCAGGCACTGACAAATTCCCATGAAATTATGAATTTTTTATTTTTGTTCATACTCCATTGCTAAAAAAGCATGTTAGCAGAGGATGGTTTCGATCCATCGACCTCTGGGTTATGGGCCCAGCACGCTTCCGCTGCGCCACTCTGCTTCCAACCACCCCAGATGGGACTTGAACCCACAATCCCTGGGTTAGTAGGAGGCCAGTGCCTTATCCAGTAGGCCACTGGGGCACTGTGTTCTCAGTATGACCTATACGAACTGATAGAAGAGGTAAAAAAATAT
>NC_074705.1:8613905-8663905 GCF_029448725.1 Salvelinus fontinalis
AAACATGTTAGCAGAGGATGGTTTCGATCCATCGACCTCTGGGTTATGGGCCCAGCACGCTTCCGCTGCGCCACTCTGCTTCCAACCACCCCAGATGGGACTTGAACCCACAAACCCTGGCTTAGGAGTTTTTTATTTTTGTTCATACTCCATTGCTAAAAAAACAGGTTAGCAGAGGATGGTTTCGATCCATCGACATCTGGGTTATGGGCCCAGCACGCTTCCGCTGCGCCACTCTGCTTCCAACCACCCAAGATTGGACCCACAAACCCTGACTTAGGAGTACAGTATCTTATCCATTAGGCCACTGGGGCACTGTGTTCTCAGTGTGACCTATACGAACTGATAGAAGAGGTAAAAAAATATATAATGGCAGGCACTGACAAATGCCCATGAAATTACGAATTTTTTATTTTTGTTCATACTCCATTGCTAAAAAAGCATGTTAGCAGAGGATGATTTCGATCCATCGACCTCTGGGTTATGGGCCCAGCACGGTTCCGCTGCGCCACTCTGCTTCCAACCACCCCAGATGGGACTTGAACCCACAATCCCTGGCTTAGGAGGCCAGTGCCTTATCCAGTAGGCCACTGGGGCACTGTGTTCTCAGTATGACCTATACGAACTGATAGAAGAGGTAAAAAAATATATAATGGCAGCCACTGACAAATGCCCATGAAATTACGATTTTTTTTATTTTTGTTCGTACTCCATTGCTAAAAAAAACAGGTTAGCAGAGGATGGTTTCGATCCATCGACCTCTGGGTTTTGAGCCCAGCACGCTTCCGCTGCGCCACTCTGCTTCCAACCACCCCAGATGGGACTTGAACCCACAATCCCTGGCTTAGGAGGCCAGTGCCTTATCCATTAGGCCAGTGGGGCACTGTGTTCTCAGTGTGACCTATACGAACTGATAGAAGAGGTAAAAAAATATATAATGGCAGGCACTGACAAATGCCCATGAAATTACGATTTTTTTTATTTTTGTTCGTACTCCATTGCTAAAAAAAACAGGTTAGCAGAGGATGGTTTCGATCCATCGACCTCTGGGTTATGGGCCCAGCACGCTTTCGCTGCGCCACTCTGCTTCCAACCACCCAAGTTTGGACCCACAAACCCTGACTTAGGAGTACAGTATCTTATCCATTAGGCCACTGGGGCACTGTGTTCTCAGTGTGACCTATACGAACTGATAGAAGAGGTAAAAAAATATATAATGGCAGGCACTGACAAATGCCCATGAAATTACGATTTTTTTTATTTTTGTTCATACTCCATTGCTAAAAAAACAGGTTAGCAGAGGATGGTTTCGATCCATCGACCTCTGGGTTATGGGCCCAGCACGCTTCCGCTGCGCCACTCTGCTTCCAACCACCCAAGATTGGACCCACAAACCCTGACTTAGGAGTACAGTATCTTATCCATTAGGCCACTGGGGCACTGTGTTCTCAGTGTGACCTATACGAACTGATAGAAGAGGTAAAAAAATATATAATGGCAGGCACTGACAAATGCCCATGAAATTATGAATTTTTTATTTTTGTTCATACTCCATTGCTAAAAAAGCATGTTAGCAGAGGATGGTTTCGATCCATCGACCTCTGGGTTATGGGCACAGCACGATGCCGCTGCGCCACTCTGCTTCCAACCACCCCAGATGGGACTTGAACCCACAATCCCTGGCTTAGGAGGCCAGTGCCTTATCCAGTAGGCCACTGGGGCACTGTGTTCTCAGTATGACCTATACGAACTGATAGAAGAGGTAAAAAAATATATAATGGCAGGCACTGACAAATGCCCATGAAATTACGATTTTTTTTATTTTTGTTCGTACTCCATTGCTAAAAAAAACAGGTTAGCAGAGGATGGTTGCGATCCATCGACCTCTGGGTTATGGGCCCAGCACGCTTCCGCTGCGCCACTCTGCTTCCAACCACCCCAGATGGGAATTGAACCCACAATCCCTGGCTTAGGAGGCCAGTGCCTTATCCATTAGGCCACTGGGGCACTGTGTTCTCAGTATGACCTATACGAACTGATTGAAGAGGTAAAAAAATATATAATGGCATGCACTGACAAATGCCCATTAAATTACGATTTTTTTTATTTTTGTTCGTACTCCATTGCTAAAAAAAACAGGTTAGCAGAGGATGGTTTCGATCCATCGACCTCTGGTTTATGGGCCCAGCACGCTTCCGCTGCGCCACTCTCCTTCCAACCACCCCAGATGGGACTTGAACCCACAATCCCTGGCTTAGGAGGCCAGTGCCTTATCCATTAGGCCACTGGGGCACTGTGTTCTCAGTATGACCTATACGAACTGATAGAAGAGGTAAAAAAATATATAATGGCAGGCACTGACAAATGCCCATGAAATTACGATTTTTTTATTTTTGTTCGTACTCCATTGCTAAAAAAAACAGGTTAGCAGAGGATGGTTTCGATCCATCGACCTCTGGGTTATGGGCCCAGCACGCTTCTGCTGTGCCACTCTGCTTCCAACCACACAAAATTGGACCCACGATCCCTGACTTAGGAGTACAGTATCTTATCCATTAGGCCACTGGGGCACTGTGTCTCAGTATGACCTATACGAACTGATAGAAGAGGTAAAAAAATATATAATGGCAGGCACTGACAAATGCCCATGAAATTACGATTTTTTTTATTTTTGTTCATACTCCATTGCTAAAAAAACAGGTTAGCAGAGGATGGTTTCGATCCATCGACCTCTGGGTTATGGGCCCAGCACGCTTCCGCTGCGCCACTCTGCTTCCAACCACCCAAGATTGGACCCACAAACCCTGACTTAGGAGTACAGTATCTTATCCATTAGGCCACTGGGGCACTGTGTTCTCAGTGTGACCTATACGAACTGATAGAAGAGGTAAAAAAATATATAATGGCAGGCACTGACAAATGCCCATGAAATTATGAATTTTTTATTTTTGTTCATACTCCATTGCTAAAAAAGCATGTTAGCAGAGGATGGTTTCGATCCATCGACCTCTGGGTTATGGGCACAGCACGATGCCGCTGCGCCACTCTGCTTCCAACCACCCCAGATGGGACTTGAACCCACAATCCCTGGCTTAGGAGGCCAGTGCCTTATCCAGTAGGCCACTGGGGCACTGTGTTCTCAGTATGACCTATACGAACTGATAGAAGAGGTAAAAAAATATATAATGGCAGGCACTGACAAATGCCCATGAAATTACGATTTTTTTTATTTTTGTTCGTACTCCATTGCTAAAAAAAACAGGTTAGCAGAGGATGGTTGCGATCCATCGACCTCTGGGTTATGGGCCCAGCACGCTTCCGCTGCGCCACTCTGCTTCCAACCACCCCAGATGGGAATTGAACCCACAATCCCTGGCTTAGGAGGCCAGTGCCTTATCCATTAGGCCACTGGGGCACTGTGTTCTCAGTATGACCTATACGAACTGATTGAAGAGGTAAAAAAATATATAATGGCATGCACTGACAAATGCCCATTAAATTACGATTTTTTTTATTTTTGTTCGTACTCCATTGCTAAAAAAAACAGGTTAGCAGAGGATGGTTTCGATCCATCGACCTCTGGTTTATGGGCCCAGCACGCTTCCGCTGCGCCACTCTCCTTCCAACCACCCCAGATGGGACTTGAACCCACAATCCCTGGCTTAGGAGGCCAGTGCCTTATCCATTAGGCCACTGGGGCACTGTGTTCTCAGTATGACCTATACGAACTGATAGAAGAGGTAAAAAAATATATAATGGCAGGCACTGACAAATGCCCATGAAATTACGATTTTTTTTATTTTTGTTCGTACTCCATTGCTAAAAAAAACAGGTTAGCAGAGGATGGTTTCGATCCATCGACCTCTGGGTTATGGGCCCAGCACGCTTCTGCTGTGCCACTCTGCTTCCAACCACACAAAATTGGACCCACGATCCCTGACTTAGGAGTACAGTATCTTATCCATTAGGCCACTGGGGCACTGTGTCTCAGTATGACCTATACGAACTGATAGAAGAGGTAAAAAAATATATAATGGCAGGCACTGACAAATGCCCATGAAATTACGATTTTTTTTATTTTTGTTCATACTCCATTGCTAAAAAAACAGGTTAGCAGAGGATGGTTTCGATCCATCGACCTCTGGGTTATGGGCCCAGCACGCTTCCGCTGCGCCACTCTGCTTCCAACCACCCAAGATTGGACCCACAAACCCTGACTTAGGAGTACAGTATCTTATCCATTAGGCCACTGGGGCACTGTGTTCTCAGTGTGACCTATACGAACTGATAGAAGAGGTAAAAAAATATATAATGGCAGGCACTGACAAATGCCCATGAAATTATGAATTTTTTATTTTTGTTCATACTCCATTGCTAAAAAAGCATGTTAGCAGAGGATGGTTTCGATCCATCGACCTCTGGGTTATGGGCACAGCACGATGCCGCTGCGCCACTCTGCTTCCAACCACCCCAGATGGGACTTGAACCCACAATCCCTGGCTTAGGAGGCCAGTGCCTTATCCAGTAGGCCACTGGGGCACTGTGTTCTCAGTATGACCTATACGAACTGATAGAAGAGGTAAAAAAATATATAATGGCAGGCACTGACAAATGCCCATGAAATTACGATTTTTTTTATTTTTGTTCGTACTCCATTGCTAAAAAAAACAGGTTAGCAGAGGATGGTTGCGATCCATCGACCTCTGGGTTATGGGCCCAGCACGCTTCCGCTGCGCCACTCTGCTTCCAACCACCCCAGATGGGAATTGAACCCACAATCCCTGGCTTAGGAGGCCAGTGCCTTATCCATTAGGCCACTGGGGCACTGTGTTCTCAGTATGACCTATACGAACTGATTGAAGAGGTAAAAAAATATATAATGGCATGCACTGACAAATGCCCATTAAATTACGATTTTTTTAATTTTTGTTCGTACTCCATTGCTAAAAAAAACAGGTTAGCAGAGGATGGTTTCGATCCATCGACCTCTGGTTTATGGGCCCAGCACGCTTCCGCTGCGCCACTCTCCTTCCAACCACCCCAGATGGGACTTGAACCCACAATCCCTGGCTTAGGAGGCCAGTGCCTTATCCATTAGGCCACTGGGGCACTGTGTTCTCAGTATGACCTATACGAACTGATAGAAGAGGTAAAAAAATATATAATGGCAGGCACTGACAAATGCCCATGAAATTACGATTTTTTTTATTTTTGTTCGTACTCCATTGCTAAAAAAAACAGGTTAGCAGAGGATGGTTTCGATCCATCGACCTCTGGGTTATGGGCCCAGCACGCTTCTGCTGTGCCACTCTGCTTCCAACCACACAAAATTGGACCCACGATCCCTGACTTAGGAGTACAGTATCTTATCCATTAGGCCACTGGGGCACTGTGTCTCAGTATGACCTATACGAACTGATAGAAGAGGTAAAAAAATATATAATGGCAGGCACTGACAAATGCCCATGAAATTGCGATTTTTTTTATTTTTGTTCGTACTCCATTGACAAAAAAACAGGTTAGCAGAGGATGGTTTCAATCCATCGACCTCTGTGTTATGGGCCCAGCACGCTTCCGCTTAGCCACTCTGCTTCCAACCACCCCAGATGGGACTTGAACCCACAATCCCTGGCTTAGGAGGCCAGTGCCTTATCCATTAGGCCACTGGGGCACTGTGTTCTCAGTGTGACCTATACGAACTGATAGAAGAGGTAAAAAAATATATAATGGCAGGCACTGACAAATGCCCATGAAATTACGATTTTTTTTATTTTTGTTCGTACTCCATTGCTAAAAAAAACAGGTTAGCAGAGGATGGTTTCGATCCATCGACCTCTGGGTTATGGGCCCAGCACGCTTCCGCTGCGCAACTCTGCTTCCAACCACACAAAATTGGACCCACAATCCCTGGTTTAGGAGGCCAGTGCCTTATCCATTAGGCCACTGGGGCACTGTGTTCTCAGTATGACCTATACGAACTGATAGAAGAGGTAAAAAAATATATAATGGCAGGCACTGACAAATGCCCATGAAATTACGATTTTTTTTATTTTTGTTCGTACTCCATTGCTAAAAAAAACAGGTTAGCAGAGGATGGTTTCGATCCATCGACCTCTGGGTTATGGGCCCAGCACGCTTCCGCTGCGCCACTCTGCTTCCAACACCCAAGATTGGACCCACAAACCCTGACTTAGGAGTACAGTATCTTATCCATTAGGCCACTGGGGCACTGTGTTCTCAGTATGACCTATACGAACTGATAGAAGAGGTAAAAAAATATATAATGGCAGGCACTGACAAATGCCCATGAAA
This sequence comes from Salvelinus fontinalis, assembly GCF_029448725.1. NCBI lineage: Eukaryota > Metazoa > Chordata > Actinopteri > Salmoniformes > Salmonidae > Salvelinus > Salvelinus fontinalis. The sequence goes on from NC_074705.1 coordinate 8,620,218, forward strand.
TTACGAATTTTTTTATTTTTGTTCATACTCCATTGCTAAAAAAACAGGTTAGCAGAGGATGGTTTCGATCCATCGACCTCTGGGTTATGGGCCCAGCACGCTTCCGCTGCGCCACTCTGCTTCCAACCACCCAAGATTGGACCCACAAACCCTGACTTAGGAGTACAGTATCTTATCCATTAGGCCACTGGGGCACTGTGTTCTCAGTGTGACCTATACGAACTGATAGAAGAGGTAAAAAAATATATAATGGCAGGCACTGACAAATGCCCATGAAATTATGAATTTTTTATTTTTGTTCATACTCCATTGCTAAAAAAGCATGTTAGCAGAGGATGGTTTCGATCCATCGACCTCTGGGTTATGGGCACAGCACGATGCCGCTGCGCCACTCTGCTTCCAACCACCCCAGATGGGACTTGAACCCACAATCCCTGGCTTAGGAGGCCAGTGCCTTATCCAGTAGGCCACTGGGGCACTGTGTTCTCAGTATGACCTATACGAACTGATAGAAGAGGTAAAAAAATATATAATGGCAGGCACTGACAAATGCCCATGAAATTACGATTTTTTTTATTTTTGTTCGTACTCCATTGCTAAAAAAAACAGGTTAGCAGAGGATGGTTGCGATCCATCGACCTCTGGGTTATGGGCCCAGCACGCTTCCGCTGCGCCACTCTGCTTCCAACCACCCCAGATGGGAATTGAACCCACAATCCCTGGCTTAGGAGGCCAGTGCCTTATCCATTAGGCCACTGGGGCACTGTGTTCTCAGTATGACCTATACGAACTGATTGAAGAGGTAAAAAAATATATAATGGCATGCACTGACAAATGCCCATTAAATTACGATTTTTTTTATTTTTGTTCGTACTCCATTGCTAAAAAAAACAGGTTAGCAGAGGATGGTTTCGATCCATCGACCTCTGGTTTATGGGCCCAGCACGCTTCCGCTGCGCCACTCTCCTTCCAACCACCCCAGATGGGACTTGAACCCACAATCCCTGGCTTAGGAGGCCAGTGCCTTATCCATTAGGCCACTGGGGCACTGTGTTCTCAGTATGACCTATACGAACTGATAGAAGAGGTAAAAAAATATATAATGGCAGGCACTGACAAATGCCCATGAAATTACGATTTTTTTTATTTTTGTTCGTACTCCATTGCTAAAAAAAACAGGTTAGCAGAGGATGGTTTCGATCCATCGACCTCTGGGTTATGGGCCCAGCACGCTTCTGCTGTGCCACTCTGCTTCCAACCACACAAAATTGGACCCACGATCCCTGACTTAGGAGTACAGTATCTTATCCATTAGGCCACTGGGGCACTGTGTCTCAGTATGACCTATACGAACTGATAGAAGAGGTAAAAAAATATATAATGGCAGGCACTGACAAATGCCCATGAAATTACGATTTTTTTTATTTTTGTTCATACTCCATTGCTAAAAAAACAGGTTAGCAGAGGATGGTTTCGATCCATCGACCTCTGGGTTATGGGCCCAGCACGCTTCCGCTGCGCCACTCTGCTTCCAACCACCCAAGATTGGACCCACAAACCCTGACTTAGGAGTACAGTATCTTATCCATTAGGCCACTGGGGCACTGTGTTCTCAGTGTGACCTATACGAACTGATAGAAGAGGTAAAAAAATATATAATGGCAGGCACTGACAAATGCCCATGAAATTATGAATTTTTTATTTTTGTTCATACTCCATTGCTAAAAAAGCATGTTAGCAGAGGATGGTTTCGATCCATCGACCTCTGGGTTATGGGCACAGCACGATGCCGCTGCGCCACTCTGCTTCCAACCACCCCAGATGGGACTTGAACCCACAATCCCTGGCTTAGGAGGCCAGTGCCTTATCCAGTAGGCCACTGGGGCACTGTGTTCTCAGTATGACCTATACGAACTGATAGAAGAGGTAAAAAAATATATAATGGCAGGCACTGACAAATGCCCATGAAATTACGATTTTTTTTATTTTTGTTCGTACTCCATTGCTAAAAAAAACAGGTTAGCAGAGGATGGTTGCGATCCATCGACCTCTGGGTTATGGGCCCAGCACGCTTCCGCTGCGCCACTCTGCTTCCAACCACCCCAGATGGGAATTGAACCCACAATCCCTGGCTTAGGAGGCCAGTGCCTTATCCATTAGGCCACTGGGGCACTGTGTTCTCAGTATGACCTATACGAACTGATTGAAGAGGTAAAAAAATATATAATGGCATCTACTGACAAATGCCCATTAAATTACGATTTTTTTAATTTTTGTTCGTACTCCATTGCTAAAAAAAACAGGTTAGCAGAGGATGGTTTCGATCCATCGACCTCTGGTTTATGGGCCCAGCACGCTTCCGCTGCGCCACTCTCCTTCCAACCACCCCAGATGGGACTTGAACCCACAATCCCTGGCTTAGGAGGCCAGTGCCTTATCCATTAGGCCACTGGGGCACTGTGTTCTCAGTATGACCTATACGAACTGATAGAAGAGGTAAAAAAATATATAATGGCAGGCACTGACAAATGCCCATGAAATTACGATTTTTTTTATTTTTGTTCGTACTCCATTGCTAAAAAAAACAGGTTAGCAGAGGATGGTTTCGATCCATCGACCTCTGGGTTATGGGCCCAGCACGCTTCTGCTGTGCCACTCTGCTTCCAACCACACAAAATTGGACCCACGATCCCTGACTTAGGAGTACAGTATCTTATCCATTAGGCCACTGGGGCACTGTGTCTCAGTATGACCTATACGAACTGATAGAAGAGGTAAAAAAATATATAATGGCAGGCACTGACAAATGCCCATGAAATTGCGATTTTTTTTATTTTTGTTCGTACTCCATTGACAAAAAAACAGGTTAGCAGAGGATGGTTTCAATCCATCGACCTCTGTGTTATGGGCCCAGCACGCTTCCGCTTAGCCACTCTGCTTCCAACCACCCCAGATGGGACTTGAACCCACAATCCCTGGCTTAGGAGGCCAGTGCCTTATCCATTAGGCCACTGGGGCACTGTGTTCTCAGTGTGACCTATACGAACTGATAGAAGAGGTAAAAAAATATATAATGGCAGGCACTGACAAATGCCCATGAAATTACGATTTTTTTTATTTTTGTTCGTACTCCATTGCTAAAAAAAACAGGTTAGCAGAGGATGGTTTCGATCCATCGACCTCTGGGTTATGGGCCCAGCACGCTTCCGCTGCGCAACTCTGCTTCCAACCACACAAAATTGGACCCACAATCCCTGGTTTAGGAGGCCAGTGCCTTATCCATTAGGCCACTGGGGCACTGTGTTCTCAGTATGACCTATACGAACTGATAGAAGAGGTAAAAAAATATATAATGGCAGGCACTGACAAATGCCCATGAAATTACGATTTTTTTTATTTTTGTTCGTACTCCATTGCTAAAAAAAACAGGTTAGCAGAGGATGGTTTCGATCCATCGACCTCTGGGTTATGGGCCCAGCACGCTTCCGCTGCGCCACTCTGCTTCCAACACCCAAGATTGGACCCACAAACCCTGACTTAGGAGTACAGTATCTTATCCATTAGGCCACTGGGGCACTGTGTTCTCATTATGACCTATACGAACTGATAGAAGAGGTAAAAAAATATATAATGGCAGGCACTGACAAATGCCCATGAAATTACGAATTTTTTTATTTTTGTTCATACTCCATTGCTAAAAAAACAGGTTAGCAGAGGATGGTTTCGATCCATCGACCTCTGGGTTATGGGCCCAGCACGCTTCCGCTGCGCCACTCTGCTTCCAACCACCCAAGATTGGACCCACAAACCCTGACTTAGGAGTACAGTATCTTATCCATTAGGCCACTGGGGCACTGTGTTCTCAGTGTGACCTATACGAACTGATAGAAGAGGTAAAAAAATATATAATGGCAGGCACTGACAAATGCCCATGAAATTATGAATTTTTTATTTTTGTTCATACTCCATTGCTAAAAAAGCATGTTAGCAGAGGATGGTTTCGATCCATCGACCTCTGGGTTATGGGCACAGCACGATGCCGCTGCGCCACTCTGCTTCCAACCACCCCAGATGGGACTTGAACCCACAATCCCTGGCTTAGGAGGCCAGTGCCTTATCCAGTAGGCCACTGGGGCACTGTGTTCTCAGTATGACCTATACGAACTGATAGAAGAGGTAAAAAAATATATAATGGCAGGCACTGACAAATGCCCATGAAATTACGATTTTTTTTATTTTTGTTCGTACTCCATTGCTAAAAAAAACAGGTTAGCAGAGGATGGTTGCGATCCATCGACCTCTGGGTTATGGGCCCAGCACGATGCCGCTGCGCCACTCTGCTTCCAACCACCCCAGATGGGACTTGAACCCACAATCCCTGGCTTAGGAGGCCAGTGCCTTATCCAGTAGGCCACTGGGGCACTGTGTTCTCAGTATGACCTATACGAACTGATAGAAGAGGTAAAAAAATATATAATGGCAGGCACTGACAAATGCCCATGAAATTACGATTTTTTTTATTTTTGTTCGTACTCCATTGCTAAAAAAAACAGGTTAGCAGAGGATGGTTGCGATCCATCGACCTCTGGGTTATGGGCCCAGCACGCTTCCGCTGCGCCACTCTGCTTCCAACCACCCCAGATGGGAATTGAACCCACAATCCCTGGCTTAGGAGGCCAGTGCCTTATCCATTAGGCCACTGGGGCACTGTGTTCTCAGTATGACCTATACGAACTGATTGAAGAGGTAAAAAAATATATAATGGCATGCACTGACAAATGCCCATTAAATTACGATTTTTTTTATTTTTGTTCGTACTCCATTGCTAAAAAAAACAGGTTAGCAGAGGATGGTTTCGATCCATCGACCTCTGGTTTATGGGCCCAGCACGCTTCCGCTGCGCCACTCTCCTTCCAACCACCCCAGATGGGACTTGAACCCACAATCCCTGGCTTAGGAGGCCAGTGCCTTATCCATTAGGCCACTGGGGCACTGTGTTCTCAGTATGACCTATACGAACTGATAGAAGAGGTAAAAAAATATATAATGGCAGGCACTGACAAATGCCCATGAAATTACGATTTTTTTTATTTTTGTTCGTACTCCATTGCTAAAAAAAACAGGTTAGCAGAGGATGGTTTCGATCCATCGACCTCTGGGTTATGGGCCCAGCACGCTTCTGCTGTGCCACTCTGCTTCCAACCACACAAAATTGGACCCACGATCCCTGACTTAGGAGTACAGTATCTTATCCATTAGGCCACTGGGGCACTGTGTCTCAGTATGACCTATACGAACTGATAGAAGAGGTAAAAAAATATATAATGGCAGGCACTGACAAATGCCCATGAAATTGCGATTTTTTTTATTTTTGTTCGTACTCCATTGACAAAAAAACAGGTTAGCAGAGGATGGTTTCAATCCATCGACCTCTGTGTTATGGGCCCAGCACGCTTCCGCTTAGCCACTCTGCTTCCAACCACCCCAGATGGGACTTGAACCCACAATCCCTGGCTTAGGAGGCCAGTGCCTTATCCATTAGGCCACTGGGGCACTGTGTTCTCAGTGTGACCTATACGAACTGATAGAAGAGGTAAAAAAATATATAATGGCAGGCACTGACAAATGCCCATGAAATTACGATTTTTTTTATTTTTGTTCGTACTCCATTGCTAAAAAAAACAGGTTAGCAGAGGATGGTTTCGATCCATCGACCTCTGGGTTATGGGCCCAGCACGCTTCCGCTGCGCAACTCTGCTTCCAACCACACAAAATTGGACCCACAATCCCTGGTTTAGGAGGCCAGTGCCTTATCCATTAGGCCACTGGGGCACTGTGTTCTCAGTATGACCTATACGAACTGATAGAAGAGGTAAAAAAATATATAATGGCAGGCACTGACAAATGCCCATGAAATTACGATTTTTTTTATTTTTGTTCGTACTCCATTGCTAAAAAAAACAGGTTAGCAGAGGATGGTTTCGATCCATCGACCTCTGGGTTATGGGCCCAGCACGCTTCCGCTGCGCCACTCTGCTTCCAACACCCAAGATTGGACCCACAAACCCTGACTTAGGAGTACAGTATCTTATCCATTAGGCCACTGGGGCACTGTGTTCTCAGTATGACCTATACGAACTGATAGAAGAGGTAAAAAAATATATAATGGCAGGCACTGACAAATGCCCATGAAATTACGATTTTTTTTATTTTTGTTCGTACTCCATTGCTAAAAAAAACAGGTTAGCAGAGGATGGTTTCGATCCATCGACCTCTGGGTTATGGGCCCAGCACGCTTCCGCTGCGCCACTCTGCTTCCAACACCCAAGATTGGACCCACAAACCCTGACTTAGGAGTACAGTATCTTATCCATTAGGCCACTGGGGCACTGTGTTCTCAGTGTGACCTATACGAACTGATAGAAGAGGTAAAAAAATATATAATGGCAGGCACTGACAAATGCCCATGAAATTACGAATTTTTTATTTTTGTTCATACTCCATTGCTAAAAAAACAGGTTAGCAGAGGATGGTTTCGATCCATCGACCTCTGGGTTATGGGCCCAGCACGCTTCCGCTGCGCCACTCTGCTTCCAACCACCCAAGATTGGACCCACAAACCCTGACTTAGGAGTACAGTATCTTATCCATTAGGCCACTGGGGCACTGTGTTCTCAGTGTGACCTATACGAACTGATAGAAGAGGTAAAAAAATATATAATGGCAGGCACTGACAAATGCCCATGAAATTATGAATTTTTTATTTTTGTTCATACTCCATTGCTAAAAAAGCATGTTAGCAGAGGATGGTTTCGATCCATCGACCTCTGGGTTATGGGCCCAGCACGCTTCCGCTGCGCCACTCTGCTTCCAACCACCCCAGATGGGACTTGAACCCACAATCCCTGGCTTAGGAGGCCAGTGCCTTATCCAGAAGGCCACTGGGGCACTGTGTTCTCAGTATGACCTATACGAACTGATAGAAGAGGTAAAAAATATATAATGGCAGGCACTGACAAATGCCCATGAAATTACGTTTTTTTTTTTTTTTGTTCGTACTCCATTGCTAAAAAAAACAGGTTAGCAGAGGATGGTTTTGATCCATCGACCTCTGGGTTAAGGACCCAGCACGCTTCCGCTGCGCCACTCTGCTTCCAACACCCAAGATTGGACCCACAAACCCTGACTTAGGAGTACAGTATCTTATCCATTAGGCCACTGGGGCACTGTGTTCTCAGTGTGACCTATACGAACTGATAGAAGAGGTAAAAAAATATATAATGGCAGGCACTGACAAATGCCCATGAAATTACGAATGTTTTATTTTTGTTCATACTCCATTGCTAAAAAAAACAGGTTAGCAGAGGATGGTTTTGATCCATCGACCTCTGGGTTATGGGCCCAGCACGCTTCCGCTGCGCCACTCTGCTTCCAACCACCCCAGATGGGACTTGAACCCACAATCCCTGGCTTAGGAGGCCAGTGCCTTATCCATTAGGCCACTGGGGCACTGTGTTCTCAGTATGACCTATACGAACTGATTGAAGAGGTAAAAAAATATATAATGGCATGCACTGACAAATGCCCATGAAATTACGATTTTTTTAATTTTTGTTCGTACTCCATTGCTAAAAAAAACAGGTTAGCAGAGGATGGTTTCGATCCATCGACCTCTGGGTTAAGGGCCCAGCACGCTTCCGCTGCGCCACTCTGCTTCCAACACCCAAGATTGGACCCACAAACCCTGACTTAGGAGTACAGTATCTTATCCATTAGGCCACTGGGGCACTGTGTTCTCAGTGTGACCTATACGAACTGATAGAAGAGGTAAAAAAATATATAATGGCAGGCACTGACAAATGCCCATGAAATTACGAATGTTTTATTTTTGTTCATACTCCATTGCTAAAAAAACATGTTAGCAGAGGATGGTTTCGATCCATCGACCTCTTGGTTATGGGCCCAGCACGCTTCCGCTGCGCCACTCTGCTTCCAACCACCCCAGATGGGACTTGAACCCACAAACCCTGGCTTAGGAGGCCAGTGCCTTATCGAGTAGGCCACTGGGGCACTGTGTTCTCAGTATGACCTATACGAACTGATAGAAGAGGTAAAAAAATATATAATGGCAGGCACTGACAAATGCCCATGAAATTACGATTTTTTTAAATTTTTGTTCGTACTCCATTGCTAAAAAAAACAGGTTAGCAGAGGATGGTTTCGATCCATCGACCTCTGGGTTATGGGCCCAGCACGCTTCCGCTGCGCCACTCTGCTTCCAACCACCCAAGATTGAACCCACAATCCCTGGCTTAGGAGTACAGTATCTTATCCATTAGGCCACTGGGGCACTGTGTTCTCAGTGTGACCTATACGAACTGATAGAAGAGGTAAAAAAATATATAATGGCAGGCACTGACAAATGCCCATGAAATTACGATTTTTTTTATTTTTGTTCGTACTCCATTGCTAAAAAAAACAGGTTAGCAGAGGATGGTTTCGATCCATCGACCTCTGGGTTATGGGCCCAGCACGCTTCCGCTGCGCCACTCTGCTTCCAACCACCCCAGATGGGACCCACAAACCCTGACTTAGGAGTACAGTATCTTATCCATTAGGCCACTGGGGCACTGTGTTATCAGTATGACCTATATGAACTGATAGAAGAGGTATAAACATATATAATGGCAGGCACTGACAAATGCCCATGAAATTACGAATTTTTTATTTTTGTTCGTACTCCATTGCTAAAAAAACAGGTTAGCAGAGGATGGTTTCGATCCATCGACCTCTGGGTTATGGGCCCAGCACGCTTCCGCTGCGCCACTCTGCTTCCAACCACCCAAGATTGGACCCACAAACCCTGACTTAGGAGTACAGTATCTTATCCATTAGGCAACTGGGGCACTGTGTTATCAGTATGACCTATATGAACTGATAGAAGAGGTAAAAACATATATAATGGCAGGCACTGACAAATGCCCATGAAATTACGAATGTTTTATTTTTGTTCATACTCCATTGCTAAAAAAACATGTTAGCAGAGGATGGTTTCGATCCATCGACCTCTTGGTTATGGGCCCAGCACGCTTCCGCTGCGCCACTCTGCTTCCAACCACCCCAGATGGGACTTGAACCCACAAACCCTGGCTTAGGAGGCCAGTGCCTTATCGAGTAGGCCACTGGGGCACTGTGTTCTCAGTATGACCTATACGAACTGATAGAAGAGGTAAAAAATATATATAATGGCAGGCACTGACAAATGCCCATGAAATTACGATTTTTTTTATTTTTGTTCGTACTCCATTGCTAAAAAAAACAGGTTAGCAGAGGATGGTTTCGATCCATCGACCTCTGGGTTATGGGCCCAGCACGCTTCCGCTGCGCCACTCTGCTTCCAACCACCCCAGATGGGACCCACAAACCCTGGCTTAGGAGGCCAGTGCCTTATCCATTAGGCCACTGGGGCACTGTGTTCTCAGTATGACCTATACGAACTGATAGAAGAGGTGAAAAAATATATAATTGCAGGCACTGACAAATGCACATGAAATTACGATTTTTTTTATTTTTGTTCGTACTCCATTGCTAAAAAAAACAGGTTAGCAGAGGATGGTTTCGATCCATCGACCTCTGGGTTATGGGGCCAGCACGCTTCCTCTTCGCCACTCTGCTTCCAACCAGCCCAGATTGGACTTGAACCCACAATCCCTGGCTTAGGAGGCCAGTGCCTTATCCATTAGGCCACTGGGGCACTGTGTTCTCAGTATGACCTATACGAACTGATAGAAGAGGTAAAAAAACATATAATGGCAGGCACTGACAAATGCCCATGAAATTACGAATTTTTTATTTTTGTTCGTACTCCATTGCTAAAAAAACAGGTTAGCAGATGATGGTTTCGATCCATCGACCTCTGGGTTATGGGCCCAGCACGCTTCCGCTGCGCCACTCTGCTTCCAACCACCCAAGATTGGACCCACAAACCCTGACTTAGGAGTACAGTATCTTATCCATTAGGCCACTGGGGCACTGTGTTATCAGTATGACCTATATGAACTGATAGAAGAGGTAAAAACATATATAATGGCAGGCACTGACAAATGCCCATGAAATTACGAATTTTTTATTTTTGTTCGTACTCCATTGCTAAAAAAACAGGTTAGCAGACTATGGTTTCGATCCATCGAGCTCTGGGTTATGGGCCCAGCACGCTTCCGCTGCGCCACTCTGCTTCCAACCACCCAAGATTGGACCCACAAACCCTGACTTAGGAGTACAGTATCTTATCCATTAGGCAACTGGGGCACTGTGTTCTCAGTGTGACCTATACGAACTGATAGAAGAGGTAAAAAAATATATAATGGCAGGCACTGACAAATGCCCATGAAATTACGATTTTTTTATTTTTGTTCGTACTCCATTGCTAAAAAAAAAGGTTAGCAGATGATGGTTTCGATCCATCGACCTCTGGGTTATGGGCCAAGCACGCTTCCGCTGCGCCACTCTGCTTCCAACCACCCAAGATTGGACCCACAAACCCTGACTTAGGAGTACAGTATCTTATCCATTAGGCCACTGGGGCACTGTGTTATCAGTATGACCTATATGAACTGATAGAAGAGGTAAAAACATATATAATGGCAGGCACTGACAAATGCCCATGAAATTACGAATTTTTTATTTTTGTTCGTACTCCATTGCTAAAAAAACAGGTTAGCAGATGATGGTTTCGATCCATCAACCTCTGGGTTATGGGCCCAGCACGCTTCCGCTGCGCAACTCTGCTTCCAACCACCCCAGATGGGACTTGAACCCACAATCCCTGGCTTAGGAGGCCAGTGCCTTATCCATTAGGCCACTGGGGCACTGTGTTCTCAGTATGACCTATACGAACTGATAGAAGAGGTAAAAAAATATATAATGGCAGGCACTGACAAATGCCCATGAAATTACGATTTTTTTTATTTTTGTTCGTACTCCATTGCTAAAAAAAACAGGTTAGCAGAGGATGGTTTCGATCCATCGACCTCTGGGTTATGGGCCCAGCACGCTTCCACTGCGCCACTCTGCTTCCAACCACCCCAGATGGGACTTGAACCCACAAACCCTGACTTAGGAGTACAGTATCTTATCCATTAGGCCACTGGGGCACTGTGTTCTCAGTGTGACCTATACGAACTGATAGAAGAGGTAAAAAAATATATAATGGCAGGCACTGACAAACGCCCATGAAATTACGAATTTTTTATTTTTGTTCATACTCCATTGCTAAAAAAACATGTTAGCAGAGGATGGTTTCGATCCATCGACCTCTGGGTTATGGGCCCAGCACGCTTCCGCTGCGCCACTCTGCTTCCAACCACCCCAGAAGGGACTTGAACCCACAATCCCTGGCTTAGGAGGCCAGTGCCTTATCCAGTAGGCCACTGGGGCTCTGTGTTCTCAGTATGAGCTATACGAACTGATAGAAGAGGTAAAAAATTATATAATGGCTGGCACTGACAAATGCCCATGAAATTACGATTTTTTTTATTTTTGTTCGTACTCCATTGCTAAAAAAAACAGGTTAGCAGAGGATGGTTTCGATCCATCGACCTCTGGGTTATGGGCCCAGCACGCTTCCGCTGCGCCACTCTGCTTCCAACCACCCCAGATGGGACTTGAACCCACAATCCCTGGCTTAGGAGGCCAGTGCCTTATCCATTAGGCCACTGGGGCACTGTGTTCTCAGCATGACCTATACGAACTGATAGAAGAGGTAAAAAAATATATAATTGCAGGCACTGACAAATGCACATGAAATTACGATTTTTTTTATTTTTGTTCGTACTCCATTGCTAAAAAAAACAGGTTAGCAGAGGATGGTTTCGATCCATCGACCTCTGGGTTATGGGGCCAGCACGCTTCCTCTTCGCCACTCTGCTTCCAACCAGCCCAGATTGGACGTGAACCCACAATCCCTGGCTTAGGAGGCCAGTGCCTTATCCATTAGGCCACTGGGGCACTGTGTTCTCAGTATGACCTATACGAACTGATAGAAGAGGTAAAAAAACATATAATGGCAGGCACTGACAAATGCCCATGAAATTACGATTTTTTTTATTTTTGTTCGTACTCCATTGCTAAAAAAAACAGGTTAGCAGATGATGGTTTCGATCCATCGACCTCTGGGTTATGGGCCCAGCACGCTTCCGCTGCGCCACTCTGCTTCCAACCACCCAAGATTGGACCCACAAACCCTGACTTAGGAGTACAGTATCTTATCCATTAGGCCACTGGGGCACTGTGTTATCAGTATGACCTATATGAACTGATAGAAGAGGTAAAAACATATATAATGGCAGGCACTGACAAATGCCCATGAAATTACGAATTTTTTATTTTTGTTCGTACTCCATTGCTAAAAAAACAGGTTAGCAGACTATGGTTTCGATCCATCGACCTCTGGGTTATGGGCCCAGCACGCTTCCGCTGCGCCACTCTGCTTCCAACCACCCAAGATTGGACCCACAAACCCTGACTTAGGAGTACAGTATCTTATCCATTAGGCAACTGGGGCACTGTGTTCTCAGTGTGACCTATACGAACTGATAGAAGAGGTAAAAAAATATATAATGGCAGGCACTGACAAATGCCCATGAAATTACGAATTTTTTATTTTTGTTCGTACTCCATTGCTAAAAAAAAAGGTTAGCAGATGATGGTTTCGATCCATCGACCTCTGGGTTATGGGCCAAGCACGCTTCCGCTGCGCCACTCTGCTTCCAACCACCCAAGATTGGACCCACAAACCCTGACTTAGGAGTACAGTATCTTATCCATTAGGCCACTGGGGCACTGTGTTATCAGTATGACCTATATGAACTGATAGAAGAGGTAAAAACATATATAATGGCAGGCACTGACAAATGCCCATGAAATTACGAATTTTTTATTTTTGTTCGTACTCCATTGCTAAAAAAACAGGTTAGCAGAGGATGGTTTCGATCCATCGACCTCTGGGTTATGGGCCCAGCACGCTTCCGCTGCGCCACTCTGCTTCCAACCACCCAAGATTGGACCCACAAACCCTGACTTAGGAGTACAGTATCTTATCCATTAGGCAACTGGGGCACTTTGTTCTCAGTGTGACCTATACGAACTGATAGAAGAGGTAAAAACATATATAATGGCAGGCACTGACAAATGCCCATGAAATTACGAATTTTTTATTTTTGTTCGTACTCCATTGCTAAAAAAACAGGTTAGCAGACTATGGTTTCGATCCATCGACCTCTGGGTTATGGGCCCAGCACGCTTCCGCTGCGCCACTCTGCTTCCAACCACCCAAGATTGGACCCACAAACCCTGACTTAGGAGTACAGTATCTTATCCATTAGGCAACTGGGGCACTGTGTTCTCAGTGTGACCTATACGAACTGATAGAAGAGGTAAAAAAATATATAATGGCAGGCACTGACAAATGCCCATGAAATTACGAATTTTTTATTTTTGTTCGTACTCCATTGCTAAAAAAAAAGGTTAGCAGATGATGGTTTCGATCCATCGACCTCTGGGTTATGGGCCAAGCACGCTTCCGCTGCGCCACTCTGCTTCCAACCACCCAAGATTGGACCCACAAACCCTGACTTAGGAGTACAGTATCTTATCCATTAGGCCACTGGGGCACTGTGTTATCAGTATGACCTATATGAACTGATAGAAGAGGTAAAAACATATATAATGGCAGGCACTGACAAATGCCCATGAAATTACGAATTTTTTATTTTTGTTCGTACTCCATTGCTAAAAAAACAGGTTAGCAGAGGATGGTTTCGATCCATCGACCTCTGGGTTATGGGCCCAGCACGCTTCCGCTGCGCCACTCTGCTTCCAACCACCCAAGATTGGACCCACAAACCCTGACTTAGGAGTACAGTATCTTATCCATTAGGCAACTGGGGCACTTTGTTCTCAGTGTGACCTATACGAACTGATAGAAGAGGTAAAAAAATATATAATGGCAGACACTGACAAATGCCCATGAAATTACGAATTTTTTATTTTTGTTCATACTCCATTGCTAAAAAAACAGGTTAGCAGATGATGGTTTCGATCCATCGACCTCTGGGTTACGGGCCCAGCACGCTTCCGCTGCGCCACTCTGCTTCCAACCACCCCAGATGGGACTTGAACCCACAATCCCTGGCTTAGGAGGCCAGTGCCTTATCCAGTAGGCCACTGGGGCACTGTGTTCTCAGTATGAGCTATACGAACTGATAGAAGAGGTAAAAAATTATATAATGGCTGGCACTGACAAATGCCCATGAAATTACGATTTTTTTTATTTTTGTTCGTACTCCATTGCTAAAAAAAACAGGTTAGCAGAGGATGGTTTCGATCCATCGACCTCTGGGTTATGGGCCCAGCACGCTTCCGCTGCGCCACTCTGCTTCCAACCACCCCAGATGGGACTTGAACCCACAATCCCTGGCTTAGGAGGCCAGTGCCTTATCCATTAGGCCACTGGGGCACTGTGTTCTCAGTATGACCTATACGAACTGATAGAAGAGGTAAAAAAATATATAATTGCAGGCACTGACAAATGCACATGAAATTACGATTTTTTTTATTTTTGTTCGTACTCCATTGCTAAAAAAAACAGGTTAGCAGAGGATGGTTTCGATCCATCGACCTCTGGGTTATGGGGCCAGCACGCTTCCTCTTCGCCACTCTGCTTCCAACCAGCCCAGATTGGACTTGAACCCACAATCCCTGGCTTAGGAGGCCAGTGCCTTATCCATTATGCCACTTGGGCACTGTGTTCTCAGTATGACCTATACGAACTGATAGAAGAGGTAAAAAAACATATAATGGCAGGCACTGACAAATGCCCATGAAATTACGAATTTTTTATTTTTGTTCGTACTCCATTGCTAAAAAAACAGGTTAGCAGATGATGGTTTCGATCCATCGACCTCTGGGTTATGGGCCCAGCACGCTTCCGCTGCGCCACTCTGCTTCCAACCACCCAAGATTGGACCCACAAACCCTGACTTAGGAGTACAGTATCTTATCCATTAGGCCACTGGGGCACTGTGTTATCAGTATGACCTATATGAACTGATAGAAGAGGTAAAAACATATATAATGGCAGGCACTGACAAATGCCCATGAAATTACGAATTTTTTATTTTTGTTCGTACTCCATTGCTAAAAAAACAGGTTAGCAGACTATGGTTTCGATCCATCGAGCTCTGGGTTATGGGCCCAGCACGCTTCCGCTGCGCCACTCTGCTTCCAACCACCCCAGATGGGACTTGAACCCACAATCCCTGGCTTAGGAGGCCAGTGCCTTATCCATTAGGCCACTGGGGCACTGTGTTCTCAGTATGACCTATACGAACTGATAGAAGAGGTAAAAAAACATATAATGGCAGGCACTGACAAATGCCCATGAAATTACGAATTTTTTATTTTTGTTCGTACTCCATTGCTAAAAAAACAGGTTAGCAGATGATGGTTTCGATCCATCGACCTCTGGGTTATGGGCCCAGCACGCTTCCGCTGCGCCACTCTGCTTCCAACCACCCAAGATTGGACCCACAAACCCTGACTTAGGAGTACAGTATCTTATCCATTAGGCCACTGGGGCACTGTGTTATCAGTATGACCTATATGAACTGATAGAAGAGGTAAAAACATATATAATGGCAGGCACTGACAAATGCCCATGAAATTACGAATTTTTTATTTTTGTTCGTACTCCATTGCTAAAAAAACAGGTTAGCAGACTATGGTTTCGATCCATCGAGCTCTGGGTTATGGGCCCAGCACGCTTCCGCTGCGCCACTCTGCTTCCAACCACCCAAGATTGGACCCACAAACCCTGACTTAGGAGTACAGTATCTTATCCATTAGGCAACTGGGGCACTGTGTTCTCAGTGTGACCTATACGAACTGATAGAAGAGGTAAAAAAATATATAATGGCAGGCACTGACAAATGCCCATGAAATTACGATTTTTTTATTTTTGTTCGTACTCCATTGCTAAAAAAAAAGGTTAGCAGATGATGGTTTCGATCCATCGACCTCTGGGTTATGGGCCAAGCACGCTTCCGCTGCGCCACTCTGCTTCCAACCACCCAAGATTGGACCCACAAACCCTGACTTAGGAGTACAGTATCTTATCCATTAGGCCACTGGGGCACTGTGTTATCAGTATGACCTATATGAACTGATAGAAGAGGTAAAAACATATATAATGGCAGGCACTGACAAATGCCCATGAAATTACGAATTTTTTATTTTTGTTCGTACTCCATTGCTAAAAAAACAGGTTAGCAGAGGATGGTTTCGATCCATCGACCTCTGGGTTATGGGCCCAGCACGCTTCCGCTGCGCCACTCTGCTTCCAACCACCCAAGATTGGACCCACAAACCCTGACTTAGGAGTACAGTATCTTATCCATTAGGCAACTGGGGCACTTTGTTCTCAGTGTGACCTATACGAACTGATAGAAGAGGTAAAAAAATATATAATGGCAGGCACTGACAAATGCCCATGAAATTACGAATTTTTTATTTTTGTTCGTACTCCATTGCTAAAAAAACAGGTTAGCAGATGATGGTTTCGATGCATCGACCTCTGGGTTATGGGCCCAGCACGCTTCCGCTGCGCCACTCTGCTTCCAACCACCCCAGATGGGACTTGAACCCACAATCCCTGGCTTAGGAGGCCAGTGCCTTATCCATTAGGCCACTGGGGCACTGTGTTCTCAGTATGACCTATACGAACTGATAGAAGAGGTAAAAAAATAAAAAATGGCAGGCACTGACAAATGCCCATGAAATTACGATTTTTTTTATTTTTGTTCGTACTCCATTGGTAAAAAAAACAGGTTAGCAGAGGATGGTTTCGATCCATCGACCTCTGGGTTATGGGCCCAGCACGCTTCCGCTGCGCCACTCTGCTTCCAACCACCCCAGATGGGACTTGAACCCACAATCCCTGGCTTAGGAGGCCAGTGCCTTATCCATTAGGCCACTGGGGCACTGTGTTCTCAGTATGACCTATACGAACTGATAGAAGAGGTAAAAAAATATATAATGGCAGGCACTGACAAATGCCCATGAAATTACGATTTTTTTTATTTTTGTTCGTACTCCATTGCTAAAAAAAACAGGTTAGCAGAGGATGGTTTCGATCCATCGACCTCTGGGTTATGGGCCCAGCACGCTTCCGCTGCGCCACTCTGCTTCCAACCACCCCAGATGGGACTTGAACCCACAAACCCTGACTTAGGAGTACAGTATCTTATCCATTAGGCCACTGGGGCACTGTGTTCTCAGTGTGACCTATACGAACTGATAGAAGAGGTAAAAAAATATATAATGGCAGGCACTGACAAACGCCCATGAAATTACGAATTTTTTATTTTTGTTCATACTCCATTGCTAAAAAAACATGTTAGCAGAGGATGGTTTCGATCCATCGACCTCTGGGTTATGGGCCAAGCACGCTTCCGCTGCGCCACTCTGCTTCCAACCACCCCAGATAGGACTTGAACCCACAATCCCTGGCTTAGGAGGCCAGTGCCTTATCCAGTAGGCCACTGGGGCACTGTGTTCTCAGTATGAGCTATACGAACTGATAGAAGAGGTAAAAAATTATATAATGGCTGGCACTGACAAATGCCCATGAAATTACGATTTTTTTTATTTTTGTTCGTACTCCATTGCTAAAAAAAACAGGTTAGCAGAGGATGGTTTCGATCCATCGACCTCTGGGTTATGGGCCCAGCACGCTTCCGCTGCGCCACTCTGCTTCCAACCACCCCAGATGGGACTTGAACCCACAATCCCTGGCTTAGGAGGCCAGTGCCTTATCCATTGGGCCACTGGGGCACTGTGTTCTCAGCATGACCTATACGAACTGATAGAAGAGGTAAAAAAATATATAATTGCAGGCACTGACAAATGCACATGAAATTACGATTTTTTTTATTTTTGTTCGTACTCCATTGCTAAAAAAAACAGGTTAGCAGAGGATGGTTTCGATCCATCGACCTCTGGGTTATGGGGCCAGCACGCTTCCTCTTCGCCACTCTGCTTCCAACCAGCCCAGATTGGACTTGAACCCACAATCCCTGGCTTAGGAGGCCAGTGCCTTATCCATTAGGCCACTGGGGCACTGTGTTCTCAGTATGACCTATACGAACTGATAGAAGAGGTAAAAAAACATATAATGGCAGGCACTGACAAATGCCCATGAAATTACGAATTTTTTATTTTTGTTCGTACTCCATTGCTAAAAAAACAGGTTAGCAGATGATGGTTTCGATCCATCGACCTCTGGGTTATGGGCCCAGCACGCTTCCGCTGCGCCACTCTGCTTCCAACCACCCAAGATTGGACCCACAAACCCTGACTTAGGAGTACAGTATCTTATCCATTAGGCCACTGGGGCACTGTGTTATCAGTATGACCTATATGAACTGATAGAAGAGGTAAAAACATATATAATGGCAGGCACTGACAAATGCCCATGAAATTACGAATTTTTTATTTTTGTTCGTACTCCATTGCTAAAAAAACAGGTTAGCAGACTATGGTTTCGATCCATCGACCTCTGGGTTATGGGCCCAGCACGCTTCCGCTGCGCCACTCTGCTTCCAACCACCCAAGATTGGACCCACAAACCCTGACTTAGGAGTACAGTATCTTATCCATTAGGCAACTGGGGCACTGTGTTCTCAGTGTGACCTATACGAACTGATAGAAGAGGTAAAAAAATATATAATGGCAGGCACTGACAAATGCCCATGAAATTACGATTTTTTTATTTTTGTTCGTACTCCATTGCTAAAAAAAAAGGTTAGCAGATGATGGTTTCGATCCATCGACCTCTGGGTTATGGGCCAAGCACGCTTCCGCTGCGCCACTCTGCTTCCAACCACCCAAGACTTGGACCCACAAACCCTGACTTAGGAGTACAGTATCTTATCCATTAGGCCACTGGGGCACTGTGTTATCAGTATGACCTATATGAACTGATAGAAGAGGTAAAAACATATATAATGGCAGGCACTGACAAATGCCCATGAAATTACAATTTTTTTATTTTTGTTCGTACTCCATTGCTAAAAAAACAGGTTAGCAGAGGATGGTTTCGATCCATCGACCTCTGGGTTATGGGCCCAGCACGCTTCCGCTGCGCCACTCTGCTTCCAACCACCCAAGATTGGACCCACAAACCCTGACTTAGGAGTACAGTATCTTATCCATTAGGCAACTGGGGCACTGTGTTCTCAGTGTGACCTATACGAACTGATAGAAGAGGTAAAAAAATATATAATGGCAGGCACTGACAAATGCCCATGAAATTACGATTTTTTTATTTTTGTTCGTACTCCATTGCTAAAAAAAAAGGTTAGCAGATGATGGTTTCGATCCATCGACCTCTGGGTTATGGGCCAAGCACGCTTCCGCTGCGCCACTCTGCTTCCAACCACCCAAGATTGGACCCACAAACCCTGACTTAGGAGTACAGTATCTTATCCATTAGGCCACTGGGGCACTGTGTTATCAGTATGACCTATATGAACTGATAGAAGAGGTAAAAACATATATAATGGCAGGCACTGACAAATGCCCATGAAATTACGAATTTTTTATTTTTGTTCGTACTCCATTGCTAAAAAAACAGGTTAGCAGAGGATGGTTTCGATCCATCGACCTCTGGGTTATGGGCCCAGCACGCTTCCACTGCGCCACTCTGCTTCCAACCACCCAAGATTGGACCCACAAACCCTGACTTAGGAGTACAGTATCTTATCCATTAGGCAACTGGGGCACTTTGTTCTCAGTGTGACCTATACGAACTGATAGAAGAGGTAAAAAAATATATAATGGCAGACACTGACAAATGCCCATGAAATTACGAATTTTTTATTTTTGTTCATACTCCATTGCTAAAAAAACAGGTTAGCAGATGATGGTTTCGATCCATCGACCTCTGGGTTACGGGCCCAGCACGCTTCCGCTGCGCCACTCTGCTTCCAACCACCCCAGATGGGACTTGAACCCACAATCCCTGGCTTAGGAGGCCAGTGCCTTATCCATTAGGCCACTGGGGCACTGTGTTATCAGTATGACCTATATGAACTGATAGAAGAGGTAAAAACATATATAATGGCAGGCACTGACAAATGCCCATGAAATTACGAATTTTTTATTTTTGTTCGTACTCCATTGCTAAAAAAACAGGTTAGCAGAGGATGGTTTCGATCCATCGACCTCTGGGTTATGGGCCCAGCACGCTTCCGCTGCGCCACTCTGCTTCCAACCACCCAAGATTGGACCCACAAACCCTGACTTAGGAGTACAGTATCTTATCCATTAGGCAACTGGGGCACTGTGTTCTCAGTGTGACCTATACGAACTGATAGAAGAGGTAAAAAAATATATAATGGCAGGCACTGACAAATGCCCATGAAATTACGATTTTTTTATTTTTGTTCGTACTCCATTGCTAAAAAAAAAGGTTAGCAGATGATGGTTTCGATCCATCGACCTCTGGGTTATGGGCCAAGCACGCTTCCGCTGCGCCACTCTGCTTCCAACCACCCAAGATTGGACCCACAAACCCTGACTTAGGAGTACAGTATCTTATCCATTAGGCCACTGGGGCACTGTGTTATCAGTATGACCTATATGAACTGATAGAAGAGGTAAAAACATATATAATGGCAGGCACTGACAAATGCCCATGAAATTACGAATTTTTTATTTTTGTTCGTACTCCATTGCTAAAAAAACAGGTTAGCAGAGGATGGTTTCGATCCATCGACCTCTGGGTTATGGGCCCAGCACGCTTCCGCTGCGCCACTCTGCTTCCAACCACCCAAGATTGGACCCACAAACCCTGACTTAGGAGTACAGTATCTTATCCATTAGGCAACTGGGGCACTTTGTTCTCAGTGTGACCTATACGAACTGATAGAAGAGGTAAAAAAATATATAATGGCAGACACTGACAAATGCCCATGAAATTACGAATTTTTTATTTTTGTTCATACTCCATTGCTAAAAAAACAGGTTAGCAGATGATGGTTTCGATCCATCGACCTCTGGGTTACGGGCCCAGCACGCTTCCGCTGCGCCACTCTGCTTCCAACCACCCCAGATGGGACTTGAACCCACAATCCCTGGCTTAGGAGGCCAGTGCCTTATCCATTAGGCCACTGGGGCACTGTGTTCTCAGTATGACCTATACGAACTGATAGAAGAGGTAAAAAATTATATAATGGCTGGCACTGACAAATGCCCATGAAATTACGATTTTTTTTATTTTTGTTCGTACTCCATTGCTAAAAAAAACAGGTTAGCAGAGGATGGTTTCGATCCATCGACCTCTGGGTTATGGGCCCAGCACGCTTCCGCTGCGCCACTCTGCTTCCAACCACCCCAGATGGGACTTGAACCCACAATCCCTGGCTTAGGAGGCCAGTGCCTTATCCATTAGGCCACTGGGGCACTGTGTTCTCAGTATGACCTATACGAACTGATAGAAGAGGTAAAAAAATATATAATTGCAGGCACTGACAAATGCACATGAAATTACGATTTTTTTTATTTTTGTTCGTACTCCATTGCTAAAAAAAACAGGTTAGCAGAGGATGGTTTCGATCCATCGACCTCTGGGTTATGGGGCCAGCACGCTTCCTCTTCGCCACTCTGCTTCCAACCAGCCCAGATGGGACTTGAACCCACAATCCCTCGCTTAGGAGGCCAGTGCCTTATCCATTAGGCCACTGGGGCACTGTGTTCTCAGTATGACCTATACGAACTGATAGAAGAGGTAAAAAAACATATAATGGCAGGCACTGACAAATGCACATGAAATTACAAATTTTTTATTTTTGTTCGTACTCCATTGCTAAAAAAATAGGTTAGCAGATGATGGTTTCGATCCATCGACCTCTGGGTTATGGGCCCAGCACGCTTCCGCTGCGCCACTCTGCTTCCAACCACCCAAGATTGGACCCACAAACCCTGACTTAGGAGTACAGTATCTTATCCATTAGGCCACTGGGGCACTGTGTTATCAGTATGACCTATATGAACTGATAGAAGAGGTAAAAACATATATAATGGCAGGCACTGACAAATGCCCATGAAATTACGAATTTTTTATTTTTGTTCGTACTCCATTGCTAAAAAAACAGGTTAGCAGACTATGGTTTCGATCCATCGACCTCTTGTTTAAGGGCCCAGCACGCTTCCGCTGCGCCACTCTGCTTCCAACCACCCAAGATTGGACCCACAAACCCTGACTTAGGAGTACAGTATCTTATCCATTAGGCCACTGGGGCACTGTGTTATCAGTATGACCTATAAGAACTGATAGAAGAGGTAAAAAAATATATAATGGCAGACACTGACAAATGCCCATGAAATTACGAATTTTTTATTTTTGTTCATACTCCATTGCTAAAAAAACAGGTTAGCAGATGATGGTTTCGATCCATCGACCTCTGGGTTACGGGCCCAGCACGCTTCCGCTGCGCCACTCTGCTTCCAACCACCCCAGATGGGACTTGAACCCACAATCCCTGGCTTAGGAGGCCAGTGCCTTATCCATTAGGCCACTGGGGCACTGTGTTCTCAGTATGACCTATACGAACTGATAGAAGAGGTAAAAAAATATATAATGGCAGGCACTGACAAATGCCCATGAAATTACGAATTTTTTATTTTTGTTCATACTCCATTGCTAAAAAAACATGTTAGCAGAGGATGGTTTCGATCCATCGACCTCTGGGTTATGGGCCCAGCACGCTTCCGATGCGCCACTCTGCTTCCAACCACCCCAGATGGGACTTGAACCCACAATCCCTGGCTTAGGAGGCCAGTGCCTTATCCAGTAGGCCACTGGGGCACTGTGTTCTCAGTATGACCTATACGAACTGATAGAAGAGGTAAAAAATTATATAATGGCTGGCACTGACAAATGCCCATGAAATTACGATTTTTTTTATTTTTGTTCGTACTCCATTGCTAAAAAAAACAGGTTAGCAGAGGATGGTTTCGATCCATCGACCTCTGGGTTATGGGCCCAGCACGCTTCCGCTGCGCCACTCTGCTTCCAACCACCCAAGATTGGACCCACAAACCCTGACTTAGGAGTACAGTATCTTATCCATTAGGCAACTGGGGCACTGTGTTCTCAGTGTGACCTATACGAACTGATAGAAGAGGTAAAAAAATATATAATGGCAGGCACTGACAAATGCCCATGAAATTACGATTTTTTTATTTTTGTTCGTACTCCATTGCTAAAAAAAAAGGTTAGCAGATGATGGTTTCGATCCATCGACCTCTGGGTTATGGGCCAAGCACGCTTCCGCTGCGCCACTCTGCTTCCAACCACCCAAGATTGGACCCACAAACCCTGACTTAGGAGTACAGTATCTTATCCATTAGGCCACTGGGGCACTGTGTTATCAGTATGACCTATATGAACTGATAGAAGAGGTAAAAACATATATAATGGCAGGCACTGACAAATGCCCATGAAATTACGAATTTTTTATTTTTGTTCGTACTCCATTGCTAAAAAAACAGGTTAGCAGAGGATGGTTTCGATCCATCGACCTCTGGGTTATGGGCCCAGCACGCTTCCACTGCGCCACTCTGCTTCCAACCACCCAAGATTGGACCCACAAACCCTGACTTAGGAGTACAGTATCTTATCCATTAGGCAACTGGGGCACTTTGTTCTCAGTGTGACCTATACGAACTGATAGAAGAGGTAAAAAAATATATAATGGCAGACACTGACAAATGCCCATGAAATTACGAATTTTTTATTTTTGTTCATACTCCATTGCTAAAAAAACAGGTTAGCAGATGATGGTTTCGATCCATCGACCTCTGGGTTACGGGCCCAGCACGCTTCCGCTGCGCCACTCTGCTTCCAACCACCCCAGATGGGACTTGAACCCACAATCCCTGGCTTAGGAGGCCAGTGCCTTATCCATTAGGCCACTGGGGCACTGTGTTATCAGTATGACCTATATGAACTGATAGAAGAGGTAAAAACATATATAATGGCAGGCACTGACAAATGCCCATGAAATTACGAATTTTTTATTTTTGTTCGTACTCCATTGCTAAAAAAACAGGTTAGCAGAGGATGGTTTCGATCCATCGACCTCTGGGTTATGGGCCCAGCACGCTTCCGCTGCGCCACTCTGCTTCCAACCACCCAAGATTGGACCCACAAACCCTGACTTAGGAGTACAGTATCTTATCCATTAGGCAACTGGGGCACTGTGTTCTCAGTGTGACCTATACGAACTGATAGAAGAGGTAAAAAAATATATAATGGCAGGCACTGACAAATGCCCATGAAATTACGATTTTTTTATTTTTGTTCGTACTCCATTGCTAAAAAAAAAGGTTAGCAGATGATGGTTTCGATCCATCGACCTCTGGGTTATGGGCCAAGCACGCTTCCGCTGCGCCACTCTGCTTCCAACCACCCAAGATTGGACCCACAAACCCTGACTTAGGAGTACAGTATCTTATCCATTAGGCCACTGGGGCACTGTGTTATCAGTATGACCTATATGAACTGATAGAAGAGGTAAAAACATATATAATGGCAGGCACTGACAAATGCCCATGAAATTACGAATTTTTTATTTTTGTTCGTACTCCATTGCTAAAAAAACAGGTTAGCAGAGGATGGTTTCGATCCATCGACCTCTGGGTTATGGGCCCAGCACGATTCCGCTGCGCCACTCTGCTTCCAACCACCCAAGATTGGACCCACAAACCCTGACTTAGGAGTACAGTATCTTATCCATTAGGCAACTGGGGCACTTTGTTCTCAGTGTGACCTATACGAACTGATAGAAGAGGTAAAAAAATATATAATGGCAGACACTGACAAATGCCCATGAAATTACGAATTTTTTATTTTTGTTCATACTCCATTGCTAAAAAAACAGGTTAGCAGATGATGGTTTCGATCCATCGACCTCTGGGTTACGGGCCCAGCACGCTTCCGCTGCGCCACTCTGCTTCCAACCACCCCAGATGGGACTTGAACCCACAATCCCTGGCTTAGGAGGCCAGTGCCTTATCCATTAGGCCACTGGGGCACTGTGTTCTCAGTATGACCTATACGAACTGATAGAAGAGGTAAAAAATTATATAATGGCTGGCACTGACAAATGCCCATGAAATTACGATTTTTTTTATTTTTGTTCGTACTCCATTGCTAAAAAAAACAGGTTAGCAGAGGATGGTTTCGATCCATCGACCTCTGGGTTATGGGCCCAGCACGCTTCCGCTGCGCCACTCTGCTTCCAACCACCCCAGATGGGACTTGAACCCACAATCCCTGGCTTAGGAGGCCAGTGCCTTATCCATTAGGCCACTGGGGCACTGTGTTCTCAGTATGACCTATACGAACTGATAGAAGAGGTAAAAAAATATATAATTGCAGGCACTGACAAATGCACATGAAATTACGATTTTTTTTATTTTTGTTCGTACTCCATTGCTAAAAAAAACAGGTTAGCAGAGGATGGTTTCGATCCATCGACCTCTGGGTTATGGGGCCAGCACGCTTCCTCTTCGCCACTCTGCTTCCAACCAGCCCAGATGGGACTTGAACCCACAATCCCTCGCTTAGGAGGCCAGTGCCTTATCCATTAGGCCACTGGGGCACTGTGTTCTCAGTATGACCTATACGAACTGATAGAAGAGGTAAAAAAACATATAATGGCAGGCACTGACAAATGCACATGAAATTACAAATTTTTTATTTTTGTTCGTACTCCATTGCTAAAAAAATAGGTTAGCAGATGATGGTTTCGATCCATCGACCTCTGGGTTATGGGCCCAGCACGCTTCCGCTGCGCCACTCTGCTTCCAACCACCCAAGATTGGACCCACAAACCCTGACTTAGGAGTACAGTATCTTATCCATTAGGCCACTGGGGCACTGTGTTATCAGTATGACCTATATGAACTGATAGAAGAGGTAAAAACATATATAATGGCAGGCACTGACAAATGCCCATGAAATTACGAATTTTTTATTTTTGTTCGTACTCCATTGCTAAAAAAACAGGTTAGCAGACTATGGTTTCGATCCATCGACCTCTTGTTTAAGGGCCCAGCACGCTTCCGCTGCGCCACTCTGCTTCCAACCACCCAAGATTGGACCCACAAACCCTGACTTAGGAGTACAGTATCTTATCCATTAGGCCACTGGGGCACTGTGTTATCAGTATGACCTATAAGAACTGATAGAAGAGGTAAAAAAATATATAATGGCAGACACTGACAAATGCCCATGAAATTACGAATTTTTTATTTTTGTTCATACTCCATTGCTAAAAAAACAGGTTAGCAGATGATGGTTTCGATCCATCGACCTCTGGGTTACGGGCCCAGCACGCTTCCGCTGCGCCACTCTGCTTCCAACCACCCCAGATGGGACTTGAACCCACAATCCCTGGCTTAGGAGGCCAGTGCCTTATCCATTAGGCCACTGGGGCACTGTGTTCTCAGTATGACCTATACGAACTGATAGAAGAGGTAAAAAAATATATAATGGCAGGCACTGACAAATGCCCATGAAATTACGAATTTTTTATTTTTGTTCATACTCCATTGCTAAAAAAACATGTTAGCAGAGGATGGTTTCGATCCATCGACCTCTGGGTTATGGGCCCAGCACGCTTCCGATGCGCCACTCTGCTTCCAACCACCCCAGATGGGACTTGAACCCACAATCCCTGGCTTAGGAGGCCAGTGCCTTATCCAGTAGGCCACTGGGGCACTGTGTTCTCAGTTTGACCTATACGAACTGATAGAAGAGGTAAAAAATTATATAATGGCTGGCACTGACAAATGCCCATGAAATTACGATTTTTTTTATTTTTGTTCGTACTCCATTGCTAAAAAAAACAGGTTAGCAGAGGATGGTTTCGATCCATCGACCTCTGGGTTATGGGCCCAGCACGCTTCCGCTGCGCCACTCTGCTTCCAACCACCCAAGATTGGACCCACAAACCCTGACTTAGGAGTACAGTATCTTATCCATTAGGCAACTGGGGCACTGTGTTCTCAGTGTGACCTATACGAACTGATAGAAGAGGTAAAAAAATATATAATGGCAGGCACTGACAAATGCCCATGAAATTACGATTTTTTTATTTTTGTTCGTACTCCATTGCTAAAAAAAAAGGTTAGCAGATGATGGTTTCGATCCATCGACCTCTGGGTTATGGGCCAAGCACGCTTCCGCTGCGCCACTCTGCTTCCAACCACCCAAGATTGGACCCACAAACCCTGACTTAGGAGTACAGTATCTTATCCATTAGGCCACTGGGGCACTGTGTTATCAGTATGACCTATATGAACTGATAGAAGAGGTAAAAACATATATAATGGCAGGCACTGACAAATGCCCATGAAATTACGAATTTTTTATTTTTGTTCGTACTCCATTGCTAAAAAAACAGGTTAGCAGAGGATGGTTTCGATCCATCGACCTCTGGGTTATGGGCCCAGCACGCTTCCACTGCGCCACTCTGCTTCCAACCACCCAAGATTGGACCCACAAACCCTGACTTAGGAGTACAGTATCTTATCCATTAGGCAACTGGGGCACTTTGTTCTCAGTGTGACCTATACGAACTGATAGAAGAGGTAAAAAAATATATAATGGCAGACACTGACAAATGCCCATGAAATTACGAATTTTTTATTTTTGTTCATACTCCATTGCTAAAAAAACAGGTTAGCAGATGATGGTTTCGATCCATCGACCTCTGGGTTACGGGCCCAGCACGCTTCCGCTGCGCCACTCTGCTTCCAACCACCCCAGATGGGACTTGAACCCACAATCCCTGGCTTAGGAGGCCAGTGCCTTATCCATTAGGCCACTGGGGCACTGTGTTATCAGTATGACCTATATGAACTGATAGAAGAGGTAAAAACATATATAATGGCAGGCACTGACAAATGCCCATGAAATTACGAATTTTTTATTTTTGTTCGTACTCCATTGCTAAAAAAACAGGTTAGCAGAGGATGGTTTCGATCCATCGACCTCTGGGTTATGGGCCCAGCACGCTTCCGCTGCGCCACTCTGCTTCCAACCACCCAAGATTGGACCCACAAACCCTGACTTAGGAGTACAGTATCTTATCCATTAGGCAACTGGGGCACTTTGTTCTCAGTGTGACCTATACGAACTGATAGAAGAGGTAAAAAAATATATAATGGCAGACACTGACAAATGCCCATGAAATTACGAATTTTTTATTTTTGTTCATACTCCATTGCTAAAAAAACAGGTTAGCAGATGATGGTTTCGATCCATCGACCTCTGGGTTACGGGCCCAGCACGCTTCCGCTGCGCCACTCTGCTTCCAACCACCCCAGATGGGACTTGAACCCACAATCCCTGGCTTAGGAGGCCAGTGCCTTATCCATTAGGCCACTGGGGCACTGTGTTATCAGTATGACCTATATGAACTGATAGAAGAGGTAAAAACATATATAATGGCAGGCACTGACAAATGCCCATGAAATTACGAATTTTTTATTTTTGTTCGTACTCCATTGCTAAAAAAACAGGTTAGCAGAGGATGGTTTCGATCCATCGACCTCTGGGTTATGGGCCCAGCACGCTTCCGCTGCGCCACTCTGCTTCCAACCACCCAAGATTGGACCCACAAACCCTGACTTAGGAGTACAGTATCTTATCCATTAGGCAACTGGGGCACTGTGTTCTCAGTGTGACCTATACGAACTGATAGAAGAGGTAAAAAAATATATAATGGCAGGCACTGACAAATGCCCATGAAATTACGATTTTTTTATTTTTGTTCGTACTCCATTGCTAAAAAAACAGGTTAGCAGATGATGGTTTCGGTCCATCGACCTCTGGGTTACGGGCCCAGCACGCTTCCGCTGCGCCACTCTGCTTCCAACCACCCCAGATGGGACTTGAACCCACAATCCCTGGCTTAGGAGGCCAGTGCCTTATCCATTAGGCCACTGGGGCACTGTGTTCTCAGTATGACCTATACGAACTGATAGAAGAGGTAAAAAATTATATAATGGCTGGCACTGACAAATGCCCATGAAATTACGATTTTTTTTATTTTTGTTCGTACTCCATTGCTAAAAAAAACAGGTTAGCAGAGGATGGTTTCGATCCATCGACCTCTGGGTTATGGGCCCAGCACGCTTCCGCTGCGCCACTCTGCTTCCAACCACCCCAGATGGGACTTGAACCCACAATCCCTGGCTTAGGAGGCCAGTGCCTTATCCATTAGGCCACTGGGGCACTGTGTTCTCAGTATGACCTATACGAACTGATAGAAGAGGTAAAAAAATATATAATTGCAGGCACTGACAAATGCACATGAAATTACGATTTTTTTTATTTTTGTTCGTACTCCATTGCTAAAAAAAACAGGTTAGCAGAGGATGGTTTCGATCCATCGACCTCTGGGTTATGGGGCCAGCACGCTTCCTCTTCGCCACTCTGCTTCCAACCAGCCCAGATGGGACTTGAACCCACAATCCCTCGCTTAGGAGGCCAGTGCCTTATCCATTAGGCCACTGGGGCACTGTGTTCTCAGTATGACCTATACGAACTGATAGAAGAGGTAAAAAAACATATAATGGCAGGCACTGACAAATGCACATGAAATTACGAATTTTTTATTTTTGTTCGTACTCCATTGCTAAAAAAATAGGTTAGCAGATGATGGTTTCGATCCATCGACCTCTGGGTTATGGGCCCAGCACGCTTCCGCTGCGCCACTCTGCTTCCAACCACCCAAGATTGGACCCACAAATCCTGACTTAGGAGTACAGTATCTTATCCATTAGGCCACTGGGGCACTGTGTTATCAGTATGACCTATATGAACTGATAGAAGAGGTAAAAACATATATAATGGCAGGCACTGACAAATGCCCATGAAATTACGATTTTTTTATTTTTGTTCGTACTCCATTGCTAAAAAAACAGGTTAGCAGACTATGGTTTCGATCCATCGACCTCTTGTTTAAGGGCCCAGCACGCTTCCGCTGCGCCACTCTGCTTCCAACCACCCAAGATTGGACCCACAAACCCTGACTTAGGAGTACAGTATCTTATCCATTAGGCCACTGGGGCACTGTGTTATCAGTATGACCTATAAGAACTGATAGAAGAGGTAAAAAAATATATAATGGCAGACACTGACAAATGCCCATGAAATTACGAATTTTTTATTTTTGTTCATACTCCATTGCTAAAAAAACAGGTTAGCAGATGATGGTTTCGATCCATCGACCTCTGGGTTACGGGCCCAGCACGCTTCCGCTGCGCCACTCTGCTTCCAACCACCCCAGATGGGACTTGAACCCACAATCCCTGGCTTAGGAGGCCAGTGCCTTATCCATTAGGCCACTGGGGCACTGTGTTCTCAGTATGACCTATACGAACTGATAGAAGAGGTAAAAAAATATATAATGGCAGGCACTGACAAATGCCCATGAAATTACGAATTTTTTATTTTTGTTCATACTCCATTGCTAAAAAAACATGTTAGCAGAGGATGGTTTCGATCCATCGACCTCTGGGTTATGGGCCCAGCACGCTTCCGCTGCGCCACTCTGCTTCCAACCACCCCAGATGGGACTTGAACCCACAATCCCTGGCTTAGGAGGCCAGTGCCTTATCCAGTAGGCCACTGGGGCACTGTGTTCTCAGTATGACCTATACGAACTGATAGAAGAGGTAAAAAAATATATAATGGCAGGCACTGACAAATGCCCATGAAATTACGAA
This sequence comes from Salvelinus fontinalis, assembly GCF_029448725.1. Taxonomy (NCBI): domain Eukaryota; kingdom Metazoa; phylum Chordata; class Actinopteri; order Salmoniformes; family Salmonidae; genus Salvelinus; species Salvelinus fontinalis. Next base: position 8,651,079 of record NC_074705.1, read on the forward strand.
TTTTTTATTTTTGTTCATACTCCATTGCTAAAAAAACATGTTAGCAGAGGATGGTTTCGATCCATCGACCTCTGGGTTATGGGCCCAGCACGCTTCCGCTGCGCCACTCTGCTTCCAACCACCCCAGATGGGACTTGAACCCACAATCCCTGGCTTAGGAGGCCAGTGCCTTATCCAGTAGGCCACTGGGGCACTGTGTTCTCAGTATGACCTATACGAACTGATAGAAGAGGTAAAAAATTATATAATGGCTGGCACTGACAAATGCCCATGAAATTACGATTTTTTTTATTTTTGTTCGTACTCCATTGCTAAAAAAAACAGGTTAGCAGAGGATGGTTTCGATCCATCGACCTCTGGGTTATGGGCCCAGCACGCTTCCGCTGCGCCACTCTGCTTCCAACCACCCCAGATGGGACTTGAACCCACAATCCCTGGCTTAGGAGGCCAGTGCCTTATCCATTAGGCCACTGGGGCACTGTGTTCTCAGTATGACCTATACGAACTGATAGAAGAGGTAAAAAAATATATAATTGCAGGCACTGACAAATGCACATGAAATTACGATTTTTTTTATTTTTGTTCATACTCCATTGCTAAAAAAAACAGGTTAGCAGAGGATGGTTTCGATCCATCGACCTCTGGGTTATGGGGCCAGCACGCTTCCTCTTCGCCACTCTGCTTCCAACCAGCCCAGATGGGACTTGAACCCACAATCCCTGGCTTAGGAGGCCAGTGCCTTATCCATTAGGCCACTGGGGCACTGTGTTCTCAGTATGACCTATACGAACTGATAGAAGAGGTAAAAAAACATATAATGGCAGGCACTGACAAATGCACATGAAATTACGAATTTTTTATTTTTGTTCGTACTCCATTGCTAAAAAAATAGGTTAGCAGATGATGGTTTCGATCCATCGACCTCTGGGTTATGGGCCCAGCACGCTTCCGCTGCGCCACTCTGCTTCCAACCACCCAAGATTGGACCCACAAATCCTGACTTAGGAGTACAGTATCTTATCCATTAGGCCACTGGGGCACTGTGTTATCAGTATGACCTATATGAACTGATAGAAGAGGTAAAAACATATATAATGGCAGGCACTGACAAATGCCCATGAAATTACGAATTTTTTATTTTTGTTCGTACTCCATTGCTAAAAAAACAGGTTAGCAGACTATGGTTTCGATCCATCGACCTCTTGTTTAAGGGCCCAGCACGCTTCCGCTGCGCCACTCTGCTTCCAACCACCCAAGATTGGACCCACAAACCCTGACTTAGGAGTACAGTATCTTATCCATTAGGCCACTGGGGCACTGTGTTATCAGTATGACCTATAAGAACTGATAGAAGAGGTAAAAAAATATATAATGGCAGACACTGACAAATGCCCATGAAATTACGAATTTTTTATTTTTGTTCATACTCCATTGCTAAAAAAACAGGTTAGCAGATGATGGTTTCGATCCATCGACCTCTGGGTTACGGGCCCAGCACGCTTCCGCTGCGCCACTCTGCTTCCAACCACCCCAGATGGGACTTGAACCCACAATCCCTGGCTTAGGAGGCCAGTGCCTTATCCATTAGGCCACTGGGGCACTGTGTTCTCAGTATGACCTATACGAACTGATAGAAGAGGTAAAAAAATATAAAATGGCAGGCACTGACAAATGCCCATGAAATTACGAATTTTTTATTTTTGTTCATACTCCATTGCTAAAAAAACATGTTAGCAGAGGATGGTTTCGATCCATCGACCTCTGGGTTATGGGCCCAGCACGCTTCCGCTGCGCCACTCTGCTTCCAACCACCCCAGATGGGACTTGAACCCACAATCCCTGGCTTAGGAGGCCAGTGCCTTATCCAGTAGGCCACTGGGGCACTGTGTTCTCAGTATGACCTATACGAACTGATAGAAGAGGTAAAAAATTATATAATGGCTGGCACTGACAAATGCCCATGAAATTACGATTTTTTTTATTTTTGTTCGTACTCCATTGCTAAAAAAAACAGGTTAGCAGAGGATGGTTTCGATCCATCGACCTCTGGGTTATGGGCCCAGCACGCTTCCGCTGCGCCACTCTGCTTCCAACCACCCCAGATGGGACTTGAACCCACAATCCCTGGCTTAGGAGGCCAGTGCCTTATCCATTAGGCCACTGGGGCACTGTGTTCTCAGTATGACCTATACGAACTGATAGAAGAGGTAAAAAAATATATAATTGCAGGCACTGACAAATGCACATGAAATTACGATTTTTTTTATTTTTGTTCATACTCCATTGCTAAAAAAAACAGGTTAGCAGAGGATGGTTTCGATCCATCGACCTCTGGGTTATGGGGCCAGCACGCTTCCTCTTCGCCACTCTGCTTCCAACCAGCCCAGATGGGACTTGAACCCACAATCCCTGGCTTAGGAGGCCAGTGCCTTATCCATTAGGCCACTGGGGCACTGTGTTCTCAGTATGACCTATACGAACTGATAGAAGAGGTAAAAAAACATATAATGGCAGGCACTGACAAATGCACATGAAATTACGAATTTTTTATTTTTGTTCGTACTCCATTGCTAAAAAAACAGGTTAGCAGATGATGGTTTCTATCCATCGACCTCTGGGTTATGGGCCCAGCACGCTTCCGCTGCGCCACTCTGCTTCCAACCACCCAAGATTGGACCCACAAACCCTGACTTAGGAGTACAGTATCTTATCCATTAGGCCACTGGGGCACTGTGTTATCAGTATGACCTATATGAACTGATAGAAGAGGTAAAAACATATATAATGGCAGGCACTGACAAATGCCCATGAAATTACGAATTTTTTATTTTTGTTCGTACTCCATTGCTAAAAAAACAGGTTAGCAGACTATGGTTTCGATCCATCGACCTCTTGTTTATGGGCCCAGCACGCTTCCGCTGCGCCACTCTGCTTCCAACCACCCAAGATTGGACCCACAAACCCTGACTTAGGAGTACAGTATCTTATCCATTAGGCCACTGGGGCACTGTGTTATCAGTATGACCTATATGAACTGATAGAAGAGGTAAAAACATATATAATGGCAGGCACTGACAAATGCCCATGAAATTACGATTTTTTTATTTTTGTTCGTACTCCATTGCTAAAAAAAAGGTTAGCAGAGGATGGCTTCGATCCATCGACCTCTGGGTTATGGGCCCAGCACGCTTCCGCTGCGCCACTCTGCTTCCAACCACCCCAGATGGGACTTGAACCCACAATCCCTGGCTTAGGAGGCCAGTGCCTTATCCATTAGGCCACTGGGGCACTGTGTTCTCATTATGACCTATACGAACTGATAGAAGAGGTAAAAAAATATATAATGGCAGGCACTGACAAATGCCCATGAAATTACGAATTTTTTATTTTTGTTCATACTCCATTGCTAAAAAAACATGTTAGCAGAGGATGGTTTCGATCCATCGACCTCTGGGTTATGGGCCCAGCACGCTTCCGCTGCGCCACTCTGCTTCCAACCACCCCAGATGGGACTTGAACCCACAATCCCTGGCTTAGGAGGCCAGTGCCTTATCCAGTAGGCCACTGGGGCACTGTGTTCTCAGTATGACCTATACGAACTGATAGAAGAGGTAAAAAATTATATAATGGCTGGCACTGACAAATGCCCATGAAATTACGATTTTTTTTATTTTTGTTCGTACTCCATTGCTAAAAAAAACAGGTTAGCAGAGGATGCTTTCGATCCATCGACCTCTGGGTTATGGACCCAGCACGCTTCCGCTGCGCCACTCTGCTTCCAACCACCCCAGATGGGACTTGAACCCACAATCCCTGGCTTAGGAGGCCAGTGCCTTATCCATTAGGCCACTGGGGCACTGTGTTCTCAGTATGACCTATACGAACTGATAGAAGAGGTAAAAAAATATATAATTGCAGGCACTGACAAATGCACATGAAATTACGATTTTTTTTATTTTTGTTCGTATTCCATTGCTAAAAAAAACAGGTTAGCAGAGGATGGTTTCGATCCATCGACCTCTGGGTTATGGGGCCAGCACGCTTCCTCTTCGCCACTCTGCTTCCAACCAGCCCAGATGGGACTTGTACCCACAATCCCTGGCTTAGGAGGCCAGTGCCTTATCCATTAGGCCACTGGGGCACTGTGTTCTCAGTATGACCTATACGAACTGATAGAAGAGGTAAAAAAACATATAATGGCAGGCACTGACAAATGCACATGAAATTACGAATTATTTTATTTTTGTTCGTACTCCATTGCTAAAAAAACAGGTTAGCAGATGATGGTTTCGATCCATCGACCTCTGGGTTATGGGCCCAGCACGCTTCCGCTGCGCCACTCTGCTTCCAACCACCCAAGATTGGACCCACAAACCCTGACTTAGGAGTACAGTATCTTATCCATTAGGCCACTGGGGCACTGTGTTATCAGTATGACCTATATGAACTGATAGAAGAGGTAAAAACATATATAATGGCAGGCACTGACAAATGCCCATGAAATTACGAATTTTTTATTTTTGTTCGTACTCCATTGCTAAAAAAACAGGTTAGCAGACTATGGTTTCGATCCATCGACCTCTTGTTTATGGGCCCAGCACGCTTCCGCTGCGCCACTCTGCTTCCAACCACCCAAGATTGGACCCACAAACCCTGACTTAGGAGTACAGTATCTTATCCATTAGGCCACTGGGGCACTGTGTTATCAGTATGACCTATATGAACTGATAGAAGAGGTAAAAACATATATAATGGCAGGCACTGACAAATGCCCATGAAATTACGATTTTTTTATTTTTGTTCGTACTCCATTGCTAAAAAAAAGGTTAGCAGAGGATGGTTTCGATCCATCGACCTCTGGGTTATGGGCCCAGCACGCTTCCGCTGGGCCACTCTGCTTCCAACCACCCAAGATTGGACCCACAAACCCTGACTTAGGAGTACAGTATCTTATCCATTAGGCAACTGGGGCACTGTGTTCTCAGTGTGACCTATACGAACTGATAGAAGAGGTAAAAAAATATATAATGGCAGGCACTGACAAATGCCCATGAAATTACGATTTTTTTATTTTTGTTCGTACTCCATTGCTAAAAAAAAAGGTTAGCAGATGATGGTTTCGATCCATCGACCTCTGGGTTATGGGCCAAGCACGCTTCCGCTGCGCCACTCTGCTTCCAACCACCCAAGATTGGACCCACAAACCCTGACTTAGGAGTACAGTATCTTATCCATTAGGCCACTGGGGCACTGTGTTATCAGTATGACCTATATGAACTGATAGAAGAGGTAAAAACATATATAATGGCAGGCACTGACAAATGCCCATGAAATTACGAATTTTTTATTTTTGTTCGTACTCCATTGCTAAAAAAACAGGTTAGCAGAGGATGGTTTCGATCCATCGACCTCTGGGTTATGGGCCCAGCACGCTTCCGCTGCGCCACTCTGCTTCCAACCACCCAAGATTGGACCCACAAACCCTGACTTAGGAGTACAGTATCTTATCCATTAGGCAACTGGGGCACTTTGTTCTCAGTGTGACCTATACGAACTGATAGAAGAGGTAAAAAAATATATAATGGCAGACACTGACAAATGCCCATGAAATTACGAATTTTTTATTTTTGTTCATACTCCATTGCTAAAAAAACAGGTTAGCAGATGATGGTTTCGATCCATCGACCTCTGGGTTACGGGCCCAGCACGCTTCCGCTGCGCCACTCTGCTTCCAACCACCCCAGATGGGACTTGAACCCACAATCCCTGGCTTAGGAGGCCAGTGCCTTATCCATTAGGCCACTGGGGCACTGTGTTCTCAGTATGACCTATACGAACTGATAGAAGAGGTAAAAAAATATATAATGGCAGGCACTGACAAATGCCCATGAAATTACGATTTTTTTTATTTTTGTTCGTACTCCATTGCTAAAAAAAACAGGTTAGCAGAGGATGGTTTCGATCCATCGACCTCTGGGTTAAGGGCCCAGCACGCTTCCGCTGCGCCACTCTGCTTCCAACCACCCCAGATGGGACTTGAACCCACAAACCCTGACTTAGGAGTACAGTATCTTATCCATTAGGCCACTGGGGCACTGTGTTCTCATTGTGACCTATACGAACTGATAGAAGAGGTAAAAAAATATATAATGGCAGGCACTGACAAACGCCCATGAAATTAGGAATTTTTTATTTTTGTTCATACTCCATTGCTAAAAAAACATGTTAGCAGAGGATGGTTTCGATCCATCGACCTCTGGGTTATGGGCCCAGCACGCTTCCGCTGCGCCACTCTGCTTCCAACCACCCCAGATGGGACTTGAACCCACAATCCCTGGCTTAGGAGGCCAGTGCCTTATCCATTAGGCCACTGGGGCACTGTGTTCTCAGTATGACCTATACGAACTGATAGAAGAGGTAAAAAAATATGTAATTGCAGGCACTGACAAATGCACATGAAATTACGAATTTTTTTATTTTTGTTCGTACTCCATTGCAAAAAAAAAACAGGTTAGCAGAGGATGGTTTCGATCCATCGACCTCTGGGTTATGGGGCCAGCACGCTTCCTCTTCGCCTCTCTGCTTCCAACCAGCCCAGATGGGACTTGAACCCACAATCCCTGGCTTAGGAGGCCAGTGCCTTATCCATTAGGCCACTGGGGCACTGTGTTCTCAGTATGACCTATACGAACTGATAGAAGAGGTAAAAAAATATATAATGGCAGGCACTGACAAATGCACATGAAATTACGAATTTTTTATTTTTGTTCGTACTCCATTGCTAAAAAAACAGGTTAGCAGATGATGGTTTCGATCCATCGACCTCTGGGTTATGGGCCCAGCACGTTTCCGCTGCGCCACTCTGCTTCCAACCACCCAAGATTGGACCCACAAACCCTGACTTAGGAGTACAGTATCTTATCCATTAGGCCACTGGGGCACTGTGTTATCAGTATGACCTATATGAACTGATAGAAGAGGTAAAAACATATATAATGGCAGGCACTGACAAATGCCCATGAAATTACGAATTTTTTATTTTTGTTCGTACTCCATTGCTAAAAAAACAGGTTAGCAGACTATGGTTTCAATCCATCGACCTCTGGGTTATGGGCCCAGCACGCTTCCGCTGCGCCACTCTGCTTCCAACCACCCAAGATTGGACCCACAAACCCTGACTTAGGAGTACAGTATCTTATCCATTAGGCAACTGGGGCACTGTGTTCTCAGTGTGACCTATACGAACTGATAGAAGAGGTAAAAAAATATATAATGGCAGGCACTGACAAATGCCCATGAAATTACGATTTTTTTATTTTTGTTCGTACTCCATTGCTAAAAAAAAAGGTTAGCAGATGATGGTTTCGATCCATCGACCTCTGGGTTATGGGCCAAGCACGCTTCCGCTGCGCCACTCTGCTTCCAACCACCCAAGATTGAACCCACAATCCCTGGCTTAGGAGTACAGTATCTTATCCATTAGGCCACTGGGGCACTGTGTTCTCAGTGTGACCTATACGAACTGATAGAAGAGGTAAAAAAATATATAATGGCAGGCACTGACAAATGCCCATGAAATTACGAATGTTTTATTTTTGTTCATACTCCATTGCTAAAAAAACATGTTAGCAGAGGATGGTTTCGATCCATCGACCTCTTGGTTATGGGCCCAGCACGCTTCCGCAGCGCCACTCTGCTTCCAACCACCCCAGATGGGACTTGAACCCACAAACCCTGGCTTAGGAGGCCAGTGCCTTATCGAGTAGGCCACTGGGGCACTGTATTCTCAGTATGACCTATACGAACTGATAGAAGAGGTAAAAAAATATACAATGGCAGGCACTGACAAATGCCCATGAAATTACGAATTTTTTATTTTTGTTCGTACTCCATTGCTAAAAAAACAGGTTAGCAGACTATGGTTTCAATCCATCGACCTCTGGGTTATGGGCCCAGCACGCTTCCGCTGCGCCACTCTGCTTCCAACCACCCAAGATTGGACCCACAAACCCTGACTTAGGAGTACAGTATCTTATCCATTAGGCAACTGGGGCACTGTGTTCTCAGTGTGACCTATACGAACTGATAGAAGAGGTAAAAAAATATATAATGGCAGGCACTGACAAATGCCCATGAAATTACGATTTTTTTATTTTTGTTCGTACTCCATTGCTAAAAAAAAAGGTTAGCAGATGATGGTTTCGATCCATCGACCTCTGGGTTATGGGCCAAGCACGCTTCCGCTGCGCCACTCTGCTTCCAACCACCCAAGATTGAACCCACAATCCCTGGCTTAGGAGTACAGTATCTTATCCATTAGGCCACTGGGGCACTGTGTTCTCAGTGTGACCTATACGAACTGATAGAAGAGGTAAAAAAATATATAATGGCAGGCACTGACAAATGCCCATGAAATTACGAATGTTTTATTTTTGTTCATACTCCATTGCTAAAAAAACATGTTAGCAGAGGATGGTTTCGATCCATCGACCTCTTGGTTATGGGCCCAGCACGCTTCCGCTGCGCCACTCTGCTTCCAACCACCCCAGATGGGACTTGAACCCACAAACCCTGGCTTAGGAGGCCAGTGCCTTATCGAGTAGGCCACTGGGGCACTGTATTCTCAGTATGACCTATACGAACTGATAGAAGAGGTAAAAATATATATAATGGCAGGCACTGACAAATGCCCATGAAATTACGATTTTTTTTATTTTTGTTCGTACTCCATTGCTAAAAAAAACAGGTTAGCAGAGGATGGTTTCGATCCATCGACCTCCGGGTTATGGGCCCAGCACGCTTCCGCTGCGCCACTCTGCTTCCAACCACCCAAGATTGGACCCACAAACCCTGACTTAGGAGTACAGTATCTTATCCATTAGGCCACTGGGGCACTGTGTTATCAGTATGACCTATATGAACTGATAGAAGAGGTAAAAACATATATAATGGCAGGCACTGACAAATGCCCATGAAATTACGATTTTTTTTATTTTTGTTCGTACTCCATTGCTAAAAAAAAAGGTTAGCAGATGATGGTTTCGATCCATCGACCTCTGGGTTATGGGCCAAGCACGCTTCCGCTGCGCCACTCTGCTTCCAACCAGCCAAGATTGAACCCACAATCCCTGGCTTAGGAGTACAGTATCTTATCCATTAGGCCACTGGGGCACTGTGTTCTCAGTGTGACCTATACGAACTGATAGAAGAGGTAAAAAAATATATAATGGCAGGCACTGACAAATGCCCATGAAATTACGAATGTTTTATTTTTGTTCATACTCCATTGCTAAAAAAACATGTTTGCAGAGGATGGTTTCGATCCATCGACCTCTTGGTTATGGGCCCAGCACGCTTCCGCTGCGCCACTCTGCTTCCAACCACCCCAGATGGGACTTGAACCCACAAAACCTGGCTTAGGAGGCCAGTGCCTTATCGAGTAGGCCACTGGGGCACTGTATTCTCAGTATGACCTATACGAACTGATAGAAGAGGTAAAAAAATATATAATGGCAGGCACTGACAAATGCCCATGAAATTACGATTTTTTTTATTTTTGTTCGTACTCCATTGCTAAAAAAAACAGCTAAGCAGAGGATGGTTTCGATCCATCGACCTCTGGGTTATGGGCCCAGCACGCTTCCGCTGCGCCACTCTGCTTCCAACCACCCCAGATGGGACCCACAAACCCTGACTTAGGAGTACAGTATCTTATCCATTAGGCCACTGGGGCACTGTGTTATCAGTATGACCTATATGAACTGATAGAAGAGGTAAAAACATATATAATGGCAGGCACTGACAAATGCCCATGAAATTACGAATTTTTTATTTTTGTTCGTACTCCATTGCTAAAAAAACAGGTTAGCAGAGGATGGTTTCGATCCATCGACCTCTGGGTTATGGGCCCAGCACGCTTCCGCTGCGCCACTCTGCTTCCAACCACCCAAGATTGGACCCACAAACCCTGACTTAGGAGTACAGTATCTTATCCATTAGGCAACTGGGGCACTGTGTTATCAGTATGACCTATATGAACTGATAGAAGAGGTAAAAACATATATAATGGCAGGCACTGACAAATGCCCATGAAATTACGATTTTTTTATTTTTGTTCGTACTCCATTGCTAAAAAAACAGGTTAGCAGAGGATGGTTTCGATCCATCGACCTCTGGGTTATGGGCCCAGCACGCTTCCGCTGCGCCACTCTGCTTCCAACCACCCAAGATTGGACCCACAAACCCTGATTTAGGAGTACAGTATCTTATCCATTAGGCAACTGGGGCACTGTGTTATCAGTATGACCTATATGAACTGATAGAAGAGGTAAAAAAATATATAATGGCAGACACTGACAAATGCCCATGAAATTACGAATTTTTTATTTTTGTTCATACTCCATTGCTAAAAAAATATGTTAGCAGAGGATGGTTTCGATCCATCGACCTCTGGGTTATGGGCCCAGCACGCTTCCGCTGCGCTACTCTGATTCCAACCACCCGAGATGGGACTTGAACCCACAATCCCTGGCTTAGGAGGCCAGTGCCTTATCCATTAGGCCACTGGGGCACTGTGTTCTCAGTATGACCTATACGAACTGATAGAAGAGGTAAAAAAATATATAATGGCAGGCACTGACAAATGCCCATGAAATTACGAATTTTTTATTTTTGTTCGTACTCCATTGCTAAAAAAACAGGTTAGCAGATGATGGTTTCGATCCATCGACCTCTGGGTTTTGGGCCCAGCACGCTTCCGCTGCGCCACTCTGCTTCCAACCACCCCAGATGGGACCCACAAACCCTGACTTAGGAGTACAGTATCTTATCCATTAGGCCACTGGGGCACTGTGTTATCAGTATGACCTATATGAACTGATAGAAGAGGTAAAAACATATATAATGGCAGGCACTGACAAATGCCCATGAAATTACGAATTTTTTATTTTTGTTCGTACTCCATTGCTAAAAAAACAGGTTAGCAGAGGATGGTTTCGATCCATCGACCTCTGGGTTATGGGCCCAGCACGCTTCCGCTGCGCCACTCTGCTTCCAACCACCCAAGATTGGACCCACAAACCCTGACTTAGGAGTACAGTATCTTATCCATTAGGCAACTGGGGCACTTTGTTCTCAGTGTGACCTATACGAACTGATAGAAGAGGTAAAAAAATATATAATGGCAGGCACTGACAAATGCCCATGAAATTACGAATTTTTTATTTTTGTTCGTACTCCATTGCTAAAATAACAGGTTAGCAGATGATGGTTTCGATCCATCGACCTCTGGGTTATGGGCCCAGCACGCTTCCGCTGCGCCACTCTGCTTCCAACCACCCCAGATCGGACTTGAACCCACAATCCCTGGCTTAGGAGGCCAGTGCCTTATCCATTAGGCCACTGGGGCACTGTGTTCTCAGTATGACCTATACGAACTGATAGAAGAGGTAAAAAAATATATAATGGCAGGCACTGACAAATGCCCATGAAATTACGATTTTTTTTATTTTTGTTCGTACTCCATTGATAAAAAAACAGGTTAGCAGAGGATGGTTTCAATCCATCGACCTCTGTGTTATGGGCCCAGCACGCTTCCGCTGCGCAACTCTGCTTCCAACCACACAAAATTGGACCCACGATCCCTGACTTAGGAGTACAGTATCTTATCTATTAGGCCACTGGGGCACTGTGTTCTCAGTATGACCTATACGAACTGATAGAAGAGGTAAAAAAAAATATAATGGCAGGCACTGACAAATGCCCATGAAATTACGATTATTTTTTTTTGTTCGTACTCCATTGCTAAAAAAAACAGGTTAGCAGAGGATGGTTTCGATCCATCGACCTCTGGGTTATGGGCCCAGCACGCTTCTGCTGCGCCACTCTGCTTCCATCCACACAAAATTGGACCCACGATCCTTGACTTAGGAGTACAGTATCTTATCCATTAGGCCACTGGGGCACTGTGTTCTTAGTATGACCTATACGAACTGATAGAAGAGGTAAAAAAATATATAATGGCAGGCACTGACAAATGCCCATGAAATTACGATTTTTTTTATTTTTGTTCGTACTCCATTGATAAAAACACAGGTTAGCAGAGGATGGTTTCAATCCATCGACCTCTGTGTTATGGGCCCAGCACGCTTCCGCTGCGCAACTCTGCTTCCAACCACACAAAATTGGACCCACGATCCCTGACTTAGGAGTACAGTATCTTATCCATTAGGCCACTGGGGCACTGTGTTCTCAGTATGACCTATACGAACTGATAGAAGAGGTAAAAAAATATATAATGGCAGGCACTGACAAATGCCCATGAAATTACGAATTTTTTATTTTTGTTCGTACTCCATTGATAAAAAAACAGGTTAGCAGAGGATGGTTTCAATCCATTGACCTCTGTGTTATGGGCCCAGCACGCTTCCGCTTCGCCACTCTGCTTCCAACCACCCCAGATGGGACTTGAACCCACAATCCCTGGCTTAGGAGGCCAGCGCCTTATCCATTAGGCCACTGGGTCACTGTGTACTCAGTGTGACCTATATGAACTGATAGAAGAGGTAAAAAAATATATAATGGCAGGCACTGACAAATGCCCATGAAATTACGATTTTTTTTATTTTTGTTCGTACTCCATTGCTAAAAAAAAACAGGTTAGCAGAGGATGGTTTCGATCCATCGACCTCTGGGTTATGGGCCCAGCACGCTTCCGCTGCTCAACTCTGCTTCAAACCACACAAAATTGGACCCACAATCCCTGGTTTAGGAGGCCAGTGCCTTATCCATTAGGCCACTGGGGCACTGTGTTCTCAGTATGACCTATA
>NC_074705.1:8668905-8678905 GCF_029448725.1 Salvelinus fontinalis
TACGAATTTTTTATTTTTGTTCGTACTCCATTGATAAAAAAACAGGTTAGCAGAGGATGGTTTCAATCCATTGACCTCTGTGTTATGGGCCCAGCACGCTTCCGCTTCGCCACTCTGCTTCCAACCACGCCAGATGGGACTTGAACCCACAATCCCTGGCTTAGGAGGCCAGTGCCTTATCCATTAGGCCACTGGGGCACTGTGTTCTCAGTGTGACCTATATGAACTGATAGAAGAGGTAAAAAAATATATATTGGAAGGCACTGACAAATGCCAAAGAAATTACGAATTTTTTATTTTGGTTCGTACTCCATTACTAAAAAAACAGGTAAGCAGAGAATGGTTTTGATCCATCGACCTCTGGGTTATGGGCCCAGCACGCTACCGCTGCGCCACTCTGCTTCCAACCACACAAAATTGGACCCACGATCCCTGACTTAGGAGTACAGTATCTTATCCATTAGGCCACTGGGGCACTGTGTTCTCAGTATGACCTATACGAACTGATAGAAGAGGTAAAAAAATATATAATGGCAGGCACTGACAAATGCCCATGAAATTACGAATTTTTTTTTTTTGTTCGTACTCCATTGCTAAAAAAAACAGGTTAGCAGAGGATGGTTTCGATCCATCGACCTCTGGGTTATGGGCCCAGCACGCTTCTGCTGCGCCACTCTGCTTCCAACCACCCAAGATTGGACCCACGATCCTTGACTTAGGAGTACAGTATCTTATCCATTAGGCCACTGGGGCACTGTGTTCTCAGTATGACCTATACGAACTGATAGAAGAGGTAAAAAAATATATAATGGCAGGCACTGACAAATGCCCATGAAATTACGAATTTTTTTATTTTGTTCGTACTCCATTGATAAAAAAACAGGTTAGCAGAGGATGGTTTGAATCAATTGACCTCTGTGTTATAGGCCCAGCACACTTCCGCTTCGCCACTCTGCTTCCAACCACCCCAGATGGGACTTGAACCCACAATCCCTGGCTTAGGAGGCCAGTGCCTTATCCATTAGGCCACTGGGGCACTGTGTTCTCAGTGTGACCTATATGAACTGATAGAAGAGGTAAAAAAATATATAATGGCAGGCACTGACAAATGCCCATGAAATTACGATTTTTTTTATTTTTGTTCGTACTCCATTGCTAAAAAAAACAGGTTAGCAGAGGATGGTTTCGATCCATCGACCTCTGGGTTATGGGCCCAGCACGCTTCTGCTGCGCCACTCTGCTTCCAACCACACAAAATTGGACCCACGATCCTTGACTTAGGAGTACAGTATCTTATCCATTAGGCCACTGGGGCACTGTGTTCTCAGTATGACCTATACGAACTGATAGAAGAGGTAAAAAAAAATATAATGGCAGGCACTGACAAATGCCCATGAAATTACGATTTTTTTTATTTTTGTTCGTACTCCATTGATAAAAAAACAGGTTAGCAGAGGATGGTTTCAATCCATCGACCTCTGTGTTATGGGCCCAGCACGCTTCCGCTGCGCAACTCTGCTTCCAACCACACAAAATTGGACCCACGATCCCTGACTTAGGAGTACAGTATCTTATCCATTAGGCCACTGGGGCACTGTGTTCTCAGTATGACCTATACGAACTGATAGAAGAGGTAAAAAAATATATAATGGCAGGCACTGACAAATGCCCATGAAATTACGAATTTTTTATTTTTGTTCGTACTCCATTGATAAAAAAACAGGTTAGCAGAGGATGGTTTCAATCCATTGACCTCTGTGTTATGGGCCCAGCACGCTTCCGCTTCGCCACTCTGCTTCCAACCACCCCAGATGGGACTTGAACCCACAATCCCTGGCTTAGGAGGCCAGTGCCTTATCCATTAGGCCACTGGGGCACTGTGTTCTCAGTGTGACCTATATGAACTGATAGAAGAGGTAAAAAAATATATAATGGCAGGCACTGACAAATGCCCATGAAATTACGATTTTTTTTATTTTTGTTCGTACTCCATTGCTAAAAAAAACAGGTTAGCAGAGGATGGTTTCGATCCATCGACCTCTGGGTTATGGGCCCAGCACGCTTCCGCTGCTCAACTCTGCATCAAACCACACAAAATTGGACCCACAATCCCTGGTTTAGGAGGCCAGTGCCTTATCCATTAGGCCACTGGGGCACTGTGTTCTCAGTATGACCTATACGAACTGATAGAAGAGGTAAAAAAATATATAATGGCAGGCACTGACAAATGCCCATGAAATTACTAATTTTTTATTTTTGTTCGTACTCCATTGCTAAAATAACAGGTTAGCAGAGGATGGTTTCAATCCATCGACCTCTGTGTTATGGGCCCAGCACGCTTCCGCTGCGCAACTCTGCTTCCAACCACACAAAATTGGACCCACGATCCTTGACTTAGGAGTACAGTATCTTATCCATTATGCCACTGGGGCACTGTGTTCTCAGTATGACCTATACGAACTGATAGAAGAGGTAAAAAAATATATATTGGCAGGCACTGACAAATGCCCATGAAATTACAAATTTTTTATTTTTGTTCGTACTCCATTGCTAAAATAACAGGTTAGCAGAGGATGGTTTCAATCCATCGACCTCTGTGTTATGGGCCCAGCACGCTTCCGCTGCGCAACTCTGCTTCCAACCACACAAAATTGGACCCACGATCCCTGACTTAGGAGTACAGTATCTTATCCATTAGGCCACTGGGGCACTGTGTTCTCAGTATGACCTATACGAACTGATAGAAGAGGTAAAAAAATATATAATGGCAGGCACTGACAAATGCCCATGAAATTACGATTTTTTTTTATTTTTGTTCGTACTCCATTGCTAAAAAAAACAGGTTAGCAGAGGATGGTTTCGATCCATTGACCTCTGGGTTATGGGCCCAGCACGCTTCCGCTGCGCCACTCTGCTTCCAACCACACAAAATTGGACCCACGATCCCTGACTTAGGAGTACAGTATCTTATCCATTAGGCCACTGGGGCACTGTGTTCTCAGTATGACCTATACGAACTGATAGAAGAGGTAAAAAAATATATATTGGAAGGCACTGACAAATGCCAAAGAAATTACGAATTTTTTATTTTTGTTCGTACTCCATTACTAAAAAAACAGGTAAGCAGAGAATGGTTTTGATCCATCGACCTCTGGGTTATGGGCCCAGCACGCTTCCGCTGCGCCACTCTGCTTCCAACCACACAAAATTGGACCCACGATCCCTGACTTAGGAGTACAGTATCTTATCCATTAGGCCACTGGGGCACTGTATTCTCAGTATGACCTATACGAACTGATAGAAGAGGTAAAAAAATATATAATGGCAGGCACTGACAAATGCCCATGAAATTACAATTTTTTTTTATTTTTGTTCGTACTCCATTGCTAAAAAAAACAGGTTAGCAGAGGATGGTTTCGATCCATCGACCTCTGGGTTATGGGCGCAGCACGCTTCCGCTGCGCCACTCTGCTTCCAACCACACAAAATTGGACCCACGATCCCTGACTTAGGAGTACAATATCTTATCCATTAGGCCACTGGGGCACTGTGTTCTCAGTATGACCTATACGAACTGATAGAAGAGGTAAAAAAATATATATTGGAAGGCACTGACAAATGCCAAAGAAATTACGATTTTTTTATTTTTGTTCGTACTCCATTACTAAAAAAACAGGTTAGCAGAGAATGGTTTTGATCCATCGACCTCTGGGTTATGGGCCCAGCACGCTTCCGCTGCGCCACTCTGCTTCCAACCACACAAAATTGGACCCACGATCCCTGACTTAGGAGTACAGTATCTTATCCATTAGGCCACTGGGTCACTGTGTTCTCAGTATGACCTATACAAACTGATAGAAGAGGTAAAAAAATATATAATGGCAGGCACTGACAAATGCCCATGAATTTACGAATTTTATATTTTTGTTCGTACTCCATTGCTAAAAAAAAACAGGTTAGCAGAGGATGGTTTCGATCCATCGACCTCTGAGTTATGGGCCCAGCACGCTTCCGCTGCGCCACTCTGCTTCCAACCACCCCAGATGGGACTTGAACCCACAATCCCTGGCTTAGGTGGCCAGTGCCTTATCCATTAGGAAATTACGATTTTTTTTATTTTTGTTCGTACTCCATTGCTAAAAAAACAGGTTAGCAGAGGATGGTTTCGATCCATCGACCTCTGGGTTATGGGCCCAGCACACTTCCGCTGCGCCACTCTGCTTCCAACCACACAAAATTGGACCCACGATCCTTGACTTAGGAGTACAGTATCTTATCCATTAGGCCACTGGGGCACTGTGTTCTCAGTATGACCTATACGAACTGATAGAAGAGGTAAAAATATATATAATGGCAGGCACTGACAAATGCCCATGAAATTACGATTTTTTTTATTTTTGTTCGTACTCCATTGATAAAAAAACAGGTTAGCAGAGGATGGTTTCAATCCATCGACCTCTGTGTTATGGGCCCAGCACGCTTCCGCTGCGCAACTCTGCTTCCAACCACACAAAATTGGACCCACGATCCCTGACTTAGGAGTACAGTATCTTATCCATTAGGCCACTGGGGCACTGTGTTCTCAGTATGACCTATACGAACTGATAGAAGAGGTAAAAAAATATATAATGGCAGGCACTGACAAATGCCCATGAAATTACGATTTTTTTTTTTTTGTTCGTACTCCATTGCTAAAAAAAACAGGTTAGCAGAGGATGGTTTCGATCCATCGACCTCTGGGTTATGGGCCCAGCACGCTTCTGCTGCGCCACTCTGCTTCCAACCACACAAAATTGGACCCACGATCCTTGACTTAGGAGTACAGTATCTTATCCATTAGGCCACTGGGGCACTGTGTTCTCAGTATGACCTATACGAACTGATAGAAGAGGTAAAAAAATATATAATGGCAGGCACTGACAAATGCCCATGAAATTACGAATTTTTTTATTTTGTTCGTACTCCATTGATAAAAAAACAGGTTAGCAGAGGATGGTTTCAATCCATTGACCTCTGTGTTATAGGCCCAGCACGCTTCCGCTTCGCCACTCTGCTTCCAACCACCCCAGATGGGACTTGAACCCACAATCCCTGGCTTAGGAGGCCAGTGCCTTATCCATTAGGCCACTGGGGCACTGTGTTCTCAGTGTGACCTATATGAACTGATAGAAGAGGAAAAAAAATATATAATGGCAGGCACTGACAAATGCCCATGAAATTACGATTTTTTTTATTTTTGTTCGTACTCCATTGCTAAAAAAAACAGGTTAGCAGAGGATGGTTTCGATCCATCGACCTCTGGGTTATGGGCCCAGCACGCTTCTGCTGCGCCACTCTGCTTCCAACCACACAAAATTGGACCCACGATCCTTGACTTAGGAGTACAGTATCTTATCCATTAGGCCACTGGGGCACTGTGTTCTCAGTATGACCTATACGAACTGATAGAAGAGGTAAAAAAATATATAATGGCAGGCACTGACAAATGCCCATGAAATTACGATTTTTTTTATTTTTGTTCGTACTCCATTGATAAAAAAACAGGTTAGCAGAGGATGGTTTCAATCCATTGACCTCTGTGTTATAGGCCCAGCACGCTTCCGCTTCGCCACTCTGCTTCCAACCACCCCAGATGGGACTTGAACCCACAATCCCTGGCTTAGGAGGCCAGTGCCTTATCCATTAGGCCACTGGGGCACTGTGTTCTCAGTGTGACCTATATGAACTGATAGAAGAGGTAAAAAAATATATAATGGCAGGCACTGACAAATGCCCATGAAATTACGATTTTTTTTATTTTTGTTCGTACTCCATTGCTAAAAAAAACAGGTTAGCAGAGGATGGTTTCGATCCATCGACCTCTGGGTTATGGGCCCAGCACGCTTCTGCTGCGCCACTCTGCTTCCAACCACACAAAATTGGACCCACGATCCTTGACTTAGGAGTACAGTATCTTATCCATTAGGCCACTGGGGCACTGTGTTCTCAGTATGACCTATACGAACTGATAGAAGAGGTAAAAAAATATATAATGGCAGGCACTGACAAATGCCCATGAAATTACGATTTTTTTTATTTTTGTTCGTACTCCATTGCTAAAAAAAACAGGTTAGCAGAGGATGGTTTCGATCCATTGACCTCTGGGTTATGGGCCCAGCACGCTTCCGCTGCGCCACTCTGCTTCCAACCACACAAAATTGGACCCACGATCCCTGACTTAGGAGTACAGTATCTTATCCATTAGGCCACTGGGGCACTGTGTTCTCAGTATGACCTATACGAACTGATAGAAGAGGTAAAAAAATATATATTGGAAGGCACTGACAAATGCCAAAGAAATTACGAATTTTTTATTTTTGTTCGTACTCCATTACTAAAAAAACAGGTAAGCAGAGAATGGTTTTGATCCATCGACCTCTGGGTTATGGGCCCAGCACGCTTCCGCTGCGCCACTCTGCTTCCAACCACACAAAATTGGACCCACGATCCCTGACTTAGGAGTACAGTATCTTATCCATTAGGCCACTGGGGCACTGTATTCTCAGTATGACCTATACGAACTGATAGAAGAGGTAAAAAAATATATAATGGCAGGCACTGACAAATGCCCATGAAATTACGATTTTTTTTTATTTTTGTTCGTACTCCATTGCTAAAAAAAACAGGTTAGCAGAGGATGGTTTCGATCCATCGACCTCTGGGTTATGGGCGCAGCACGCTTCCGCTGCGCCACTCTGCTTCCAACCACACAAAATTGGACCCACGATCCCTGACTTAGGAGTACAATATCTTATCCATTAGGCCACTGGGGCACTGTGTTCTCAGTATGACCTATACGAACTGATAGAAGAGGTAAAAAAATATATATTGGAAGGCACTGACAAATGCCAAAGAAATTACGATTTTTTTATTTTTGTTCGTACTCCATTACTAAAAAAACAGGTTAGCAGAGAATGGTTTTGATCCATCGACCTCTGGGTTATGGGCCCAGCACGCTTCCGCTGCGCCACTCTGCTTCCAACCACACAAAATTGGACCCACGATCCCTGACTTAGGAGTACAGTATCTTATCCATTAGGCCACTGGGTCACTGTGTTCTCAGTATGACCTATACAAACTGATAGAAGAGGTAAAAAAATATATAATGGCAGGCACTGACAAATGCCCATGAATTTACGAATTTTATATTTTTGTTCGTACTCCATTGCTAAAAAAAAACAGGTTAGCAGAGGATGGTTTCGATCCATCGACCTCTGAGTTATGGGCCCAGCACGCTTCCGCTGCGCCACTCTGCTTCCAACCACCCCAGATGGGACTTGAACCCACAATCCCTGGCTTAGGTGGCCAGTGCCTTATCCATTAGGAAATTACGATTTTTTTTATTTTTGTTCGTACTCCATTGCTAAAAAAACAGGTTAGCAGAGGATGGTTTCGATCCATCGACCTCTGGGTTATGGGCCCAGCACACTTCCGCTGCGCCACTCTGCTTCCAACCACACAAAATTGGACCCACGATCCTTGACTTAGGAGTACAGTATCTTATCCATTAGGCCACTGGGGCACTGTGTTCTCAGTATGACCTATACGAACTGATAGAAGAGGTAAAAATATATATAATGGCAGGCACTGACAAATGCCCATGAAATTACGATTTTTTTTATTTTTGTTCGTACTCCATTGATAAAAAAACAGGTTAGCAGAGGATGGTTTCAATCCATCGACCTCTGTGTTATGGGCCCAGCACGCTTCCGCTGCGCAACTCTGCTTCCAACCACACAAAATTGGACCCACGATCCCTGACTTAGGAGTACAGTATCTTATCCATTAGGCCACTGGGGCACTGTGTTCTCAGTATGACCTATACGAACTGATAGAAGAGGTAAAAAAATATATAATGGCAGGCACTGACAAATGCCCATGAAATTACGAATTTTTTTTTTTTGTTCGTACTCCATTGCTAAAAAAAACAGGTTAGCAGAGGATGGTTTCGATCCATTGACCTCTGGGTTATGGGCCCAGCACGCTTCCGCTGCGCCACTCTGCTTCCAACCACACAAAATTGGACCCACGATCCCTGACTTAGGAGTACAGTATCTTATCCATTAGGCCACTGGGGCACTGTGTTCTCAGTATGACCTATACGAACTGATAGAAGAGGTAAAAAAATATATATTGGAAGGCACTGACAAATGCCAAAGAAATTACGAATTTTTTATTTTTGTTCGTACTCCATTACTAAAAAAACAGGTAAGCAGAGAATGGTTTTGATCCATCGACCTCTGGGTTATGGGCCCAGCACGCTTCCGCTGCGCCACTCTGCTTCCAACCACACAAAATTGGACCCACGATCCCTGACTTAGGAGTACAGTATCTTATCCATTAGGCCACTGGGGCACTGTATTCTCAGTATGACCTATACGAACTGATAGAAGAGGTAAAAAAATATATAATGGCAGGCACTGACAAATGCCCATGAAATTACGATTTTTTTTTATTTTTGTTCGTACTCCATTGCTAAAAAAAACAGGTTAGCAGAGGATGGTTTCGATCCATCGACCTCTGGGTTATGGGCGCAGCACGCTTCCGCTGCGCCACTCTGCTTCCAACCACACAAAATTGGACCCACGATCCCTGACTTAGGAGTACAATATCTTATCCATTAGGCCACTGGGGCACTGTGTTCTCAGTATGACCTATACGAACTGATAGAAGAGGTAAAAAAATATATATTGGAAGGCACTGACAAATGCCAAAGAAATTACGATTTTTTTATTTTTGTTCGTACTCCATTACTAAAAAAACAGGTTAGCAGAGAATGGTTTTGATCCATCGACCTCTGGGTTATGGGCCCAGCACGCTTCCGCTGCGCCACTCTGCTTCCAACCACACAAAATTGGACCCACGATCCCTGACTTAGGAGTACAGTATCTTATCCATTAGGCCACTGGGTCACTGTGTTCTCAGTATGACCTATACAAACTGATAGAAGAGGTAAAAAAATATATAATGGCAGGCACTGACAAATGCCCATGAATTTACGAATTTTATATTTTTGTTCGTACTCCATTGCTAAAAAAAAACAGGTTAGCAGAGGATGGTTTCGATCCATCGACCTCTGAGTTATGGGCCCAGCACGCTTCCGCTGCGCCACTCTGCTTCCAACCACCCCAGATGGGACTTGAACCCACAATCCCTGGCTTAGGTGGCCAGTGCCTTATCCATTAGGAAATTACGATTTTTTTTATTTTTGTTCGTACTCCATTGCTAAAAAAACAGGTTAGCAGAGGATGGTTTCGATCCATCGACCTCTGGGTTATGGGCCCAGCACACTTCCGCTGCGCCACTCTGCTTCCAACCACACAAAATTGGACCCACGATCCTTGACTTAGGAGTACAGTATCTTATCCATTAGGCCACTGGGGCACTGTGTTCTCAGTATGACCTATACGAACTGATAGAAGAGGTAAAAATATATATAATGGCAGGCACTGACAAATGCCCATGAAATTACGATTTTTTTTATTTTTGTTCGTACTCCATTGATAAAAAAACAGGTTAGCAGAGGATGGTTTCAATCCATCGACCTCTGTGTTATGGGCCCAGCACGCTTCCGCTGCGCAACTCTGCTTCCAACCACACAAAATTGGACCCACGATCCCTGACTTAGGAGTACAGTATCTTATCCATTAGGCCACTGGGGCACTGTGTTCTCAGTATGACCTATACGAACTGATAGAAGAGGTAAAAAAATATATAATGGCAGGCACTGACAAATGCCCATGAAATTACGAATTTTTTTTTTTTGTTCGTACTCCATTGCTAAAAAAAACAGGTTAGCAGAGGATGGTTTCGATCCATCGACCTCTGGGTTATGGGCCCAGCACGCTTCTGCTGCGCCACTCTGCTTCCAACCACACAAAATTGGACCCACGATCCTTGACTTAGGAGTACAGTATCTTATCCATTAGGCCACTGGGGCACTGTGTTCTCAGTATGACCT